>NW_026042395.1:300000-380676 GCF_023856365.1 Brienomyrus brachyistius | reverse complement strand
TATCCGTTTGATTTAATAAAAATCAGTGACTGCTATGAACTCTGCTATGTGTGTGTGTGTACGTGTGTGGGTGTGCGTGTGTGTATGTGTGTGTGTGTGCGTGTGTGTGTGTGTACGTGTGTGGGTGTGCGTGTGTGTTTGTGTGCGTGTATACATGTGTGGGTGTGCGTGTGTGTGTGTGTGCGTGTATACGTGTGTGGGTGTGCGTGTGTGTGTGTTTGTGTACGTGTGTGGGTGTGCGTGTGTGTACGTGTGTGGGTGTGCGTGTGTGTGTTTGTGTGTGTGTATACGTGTGTGGGTGTGTCATTCATGCATAGGTGCTGCATGATTCTAAACTGAAGATCCCTGATTCGAAGCTGAATCCCAATGTCAGTGTCTTTCAGGATGAAACATCGCCCTCGATATGCTTTACGAGTTAAAGATTACGGCAGATGAGTCTGACTCACTTTACAATCAGCACGTGATTTCCTCTGCGTTTAGTGGTTCCCCTGCCTCTGTCTTGGGAGTGGTGCAGGGGCTGGATCACCATGCTTGGTTACCAGGCGAATACCGAATAGCACTGCTGGGACTCGCTAGCACGCCATGGAGGTGCCGTGAGACTGGCTCTGGTCCCGGCCCCCCTCCCATGCGCAGATGCCAGAGATTGTGCGCGAGACACTGGCCTGCATCCTGCTGCACAGCTGGAATGTAAACACATGCCTTCCTGCCGTTGGCGATAGCTTTGTTGTGTCTGTCTGAGGAGCCTTCATGTCATACCCCGACACAGACAGACAGACAGACAGACAGACAGACAGACAGAGAGAGAGACAGACAGACAGACAGACACACATACAGACACACACACACAGATTTTTGCGGGGGACCGTCCATTCATTTTTATGGACAAAGCCGTAATCCCAACAATGACCTTAACCCCCACCCATCCCTAACCTTAACCATAAGTAACCAAATGAAATACAAGACGTTTAGCATTTTTAGATTTTTTGAGTGCATTCACAGATCTTTTTGGGGACCTGAAAAATGATCCCCACAATGTGAAAATACCAGGTTATTATTGTGGGGACTAATATTTGGTCTATATTAATATAGACACACACACACACACACACACACTTTTATTACACATATCACTGTTTTCATTGCAGATACATTAACATGTTTATCAACAGTTTCGCCAGGAATCATCGTTTGGTTCCTGCAGTGGCTGATGGGTACAGTGCCAGTGCCAGTGCCAGTGCCAGATAAAGGCTCAGTGCCACTGTGACCCCCTGCCCCCCTTTGGAGGTTAAAGGTCGTTTGAGAATGCATTTGTTCCTCATTCCAAGCTTTTCTCCTGTAATGTGTTTAATATGTGATTCCTGTCGCTCTGCGCTCTGTGCTGTGGCAAACTTCACGTTCGGGGCGTCAAATAACCTGAAACAGACCCTGGTGCATCACAAATGGCCGGCATTAAAGAGGAGGGGGTGGGAGGCAGCCGCCGCTCGGGGAGAGAGAGGCACACGTGTGCCGCGTCGCACAGCAGAACCAGAACCAAACAAACTGAGGGAAGGGGAGGGGGTTAGGGTCTGGCCATGCGGCGGCGATTCACTAACGTCCGAGGAGCGCGTCGGCGCGGGCTTGAACGCGCCCCCCACCGTTCCCGCTGTGCTTCCCCCGCACGGCGGACAGCCCGGTCATCTGTGCCCGCGTCTGTTCCTGCCCGCGTGCGTCCGGCCGGGTGAGTCACAGCTCTCCGGGGGCCGCGCTCTGCTTGTGTGGGACCGTCTGAGTCAGCCTGGGGCGGCGGGGCCCCTCGCAGTGGGAACGATTCGCCTCCAAAACACACCCACCCATCTCACAGCGAATGCATCACATCACGCCTTGAGCCCTCGGCAGAGCGGCCCCTTTGACGTGTGCCGTACACCCAGCCTCTCTTTTTTTTCCCACAAAGCCCTCGTCTTTTGCATATTTTAGTTTTTGGGCTCGATGCGGTGTGAATCACTGAGAGACATCGCGGGCGTGTTTTTCGAGCGACACGCCGGTCCATGGCCCTCTCCGCGGCAAAAGGACGTTTGTGCAAAGCGCAGCGTTTGGTGCCGGGGTGCCAAGGGCCGCCGATGTTAAACCCCGGGTGTCATCCATACGTGATGCGGAAAACTGGCACCAAAGCAACCCTTCTTGGGAAAGCAAGCGCATTGAAATAGTGGAATAATTCCTTGAATTTTAGTCCCCCCCCCCACACACACTTTTTTGCATTCCCAGAATACTTGCGCAAAGATACGGGGAAGGGGCTAGAGCAGCAGAATGGTGGGGTGTGATGTTGGGGGGTGCAGGCCTCGGCCAGGTCAGCTATCTCACGCTTTCATCACCCCTTTCCCAGAAATGTTGTGCTTCTCTGCTTTGGCTCAGGCTGCATGGATGCTGAGACTGACCTATGCTATGAAGAACTGGAGAGCGTGCAGCGAACGCCATCATGCCTAATGTTCTCTCTGGACTGATGAGCTGTGTCCATAGGGACACCTTGGGGACACCTTGGGGACACCCTGCCACACTCACTGCTGATACTCTTTCTCTCTGTTTTTCTGCTCTTCTCCCTGTCTCTCTCCCTGTACTCTTTCTCTCTCTGTTTCTCTGCTCTTCTCCTTCTCCCTGTCTCTCTCCCCTCCCTCTTTCTCTCCTTTTCTCTCTACACCACTCCCCATCTCCCTTCCCATCTCCTTCTCACTTACTTGCATCTTCTCTCTTTATCTTCCTCCCTCTCTCTTCCTCCCTCTGTTTCTCCCTGTCCTGTCCTGCCCTCTCTCTCCATCTCCTTCTTTCCTCCCTCTCTCCTCCTCCAACTCTTTCTCTCTGTCTTACCCTCTCTCTCCATCTCTTCCTCCCTCCCCCACTTCTCCTCTCTCTCTTTCTCCCTGTCTTGCTCTCCCCCTGTCTTGCTCTCTCTTTCTCTCTCTCACACGCCCTACCTCTCTGTGTCACTCTCTCCCAATCTCCCTTTCTTTCTGCAAGCGGGGACCCCACAGTATAAGCAGGAAAAACGCTGATGCTCCCTTGCGTGTGGGCTGGGGGTTGTGTTGCTGCCGTGGTCCATGAGACTAACAGAGAGAACAAACAGAGAGACATGAAACCAGGTCATATGAAGTTTGCCTGTAGCTGGCTGTTTATCAGATACTAATACCTGCATTCATGCATAGCAGTTTATGTTGAAGACATCAGTTCTTCCGTTGCTGGTTCCAGGTCTGTTTCCCCTCCTTCCCATCCCTGCCACAAGCCAAAGACATAGGTTTGGTTTCACCAGATCATCCCATCCACACACAGTACTCCCACATTATTGGTAGGGACATGTCCCTACTAGCCATACCCAAATTTACACCCTCATCACTCCAGTCCAGCTTATTCTTGCTGACAATCAATGTCTAGTGTCCTACTAAGTCGTAGCTTAAAATCTCACTCCGCAAGCCAAAAATTGGCTGGAAGAAGACCAATCAGCTAAATGCATTTCTTTTGCAAAAAAATAAAAAATAAAAAATTGAACTCAGAGAGTATAGACATTACTTGATAAATAAATTATCCGCATGACTTGCTTATGCAAACATTTCCTCTCTCTTTGTGATAGAGGGTTTCCTGCATAGGCTGACCGACTTCACTAAAATTAATAGCAATCCATTCCACGCTCAAAAAGGAGAGAGCTAAAGATGCCGGCTTGGCTGCCTGGTTGGCGTGGTGCTCGTGGGCCGATAGTGCTCTCAGCTTTCATGAAAAACCCACAAAGCAGAGGGATTCGGCTGCCTCATAGCTTACATAAAACTTTGTCATCAGTCTCTATTAATTCCTTCCATGTCAGCCTCCCCTGAACCAACACACATGCTGTACACCCCTGCTGACATCATCGAGGTGGGTTTCTCCGAGCTGCCAAGGATAATGACATCTTTTAATAAATCTCCTTCCCCGAAACACGTGTGCGCATAAATGCAGCACATCCAAGAAGTTAGACTGGAGATTGGCTGTATTTCCTCTCACTCCACTTCTCTAAGAACGTGTATCTGACGTTATCCTACCAAAGATGACGGCCGCGTCGCATAAATCACAGCAAATTGCAGCACATTTAATATAAACCTTAACTGAACTTTTTATGAGGAACTTGTAGACAGAAAGCAAGCATTTGCTAACGAGCATTAGTCCTGGCGCTTATTATTAAGCACTTAAACGCTCTTTGTGGGCCCACGGTTGTACCCATAAGGGATTTTACGAGACCAAGAAAGTTGCTCTTCTGCAACATCTGAAAGAAATACTCCAAAAGTAAAAAATGTGTAAAGAGAACCTTTCTTTGACAGCACATTAACTTTAAATTAAAGATGTAATCTGACTGCCTTCCATAAACGTGTTCATTAAGCCATATTGAGAATTTGCCATCTTCCCATCTCTGTTTTGTACTGTAATCCAGAGAACATGCTACGGCTGCGAGGAAGGTCTGGTCCATCCAGGCACACGCAGAAGGGCAGGGCTGGACCCTGTTTTCCTGTCATTCCTCATTCATGGACACTTCCCATTCTTAAGTATGCACTATGGACTAAACAACAACTCACACGGCCCATTCACCTATTCACACTGTCTTTCTTCATCCCTTTTTTCAGGTAATAAATTCATATATTAGGTTTCCTGTTCAAGGGTACAACAGCTGCTCCATACCCCTCGCGGGGATTTTTTTGGAAAGCAAAGTCCCCACTTTTTATCCACTACGCCACCTGCTTCCCACACCGCCCACGTTGCATTAAATGTGACCTTTCTCCCTTCTTACAACCGGAACCAAAGCTAATAGCTCTTTGCACTTAAAAATCCCAGATCTGCGACAGATAAAGGCTGACCTACAGAGTTTTGTATGCTAACTACACACTCGCACATCATTCAGCTAAACTCCCCATCTCTCAGTTGACACAGCTTACAATTAGCCGGCGACTGGCTGCTTCGGAGAGCACACACAGGTATCCACGACGCCACGCCCAGCTTCAGAGCATCGCTTCTTGTGGTTTTTTTTGATCCACCAAATTAATTTGGCTTTCATTTTATGACTCACAAGCGGTTGACTGCCAACAATTTGCAAAATTACAGCCTCCATTGTATATTGTCTTTGCTCATTTCCTGGAGATTGCAGTCCCAGACAGTGATTCACCACGCACGGCCCTGAGCGGCCAGACACCGCCATACGCGGCACCTGTTTTAAGCAGGTTTCACCTGCTGGGTGCCCAGGCATGGAGTTATAGCTCAGGAATTTCACAAGCAGCTTACTAATAATTATTTGTAATAAAGTACCTTTGCTTTGTAGCCAACTGCCCGCTCATACGGCTGGATGTCGAAACCAGCATTTCAGGTTGAGGAGTTCATCGCGCAGGCCGCTGAGGCAGATTCCTCAAACCAACCAAGTGCAGGTTGCCTGTCTATGTCTTCAACATGCTAACTGCTGGGATCCCCCGCACTCATATCTGCCCCCATGCCACCTCCCTTTTACTCAGGAACTGCCCCCAGTACTTCTCCTTTAGTGCAGCATGCTCTAAAGTTGCAGACTATGAAGGCTACGCATTAAGAAATAAGGCCAGAATAATGAAACTACCCAGGCAATCGCTGCCTATTTGGAGACAGATTCCACAGCTTCTTCAGGGGGGAAATTAAACAGAGGGTTTGCAATGAATGTAACATATGTCCAGCATCTACCCACCTCCAAACCAGTACAGGGGCACAGAGGTGCCTGCTAGGCAGCACAAGGCAGGGGCATGCCATGCAGGGGGTGCCAATCCATCATAGGGCACAGGGCAGGGTCACGCCCTGCAGGGGGTGCCAATCCATCATAGGGCACAGGGCAGGGTCACACCCTGCAGGGGGCGCCAGTCAATCATAGGGCATGCACACACACAATTGTATACTATGACCAATTTTGAGGTGCCAGTGGATCGTACTGCATGTCTTTGGACTGCAGGAGACCTGCTCGACACGTGCCCGGCTAACATAAGCCTAGTAGTGATACGGTTCTGTTTTGTTTTTACTACAGTTTATGCCAACGATCCCAAAACAAAATTTCTAAGTAAAAACAGCCGGAAAGGTTTTTACGAACACAGAGTAGAAAGAGGTCACTTCTGACTCCTCCGTAGTCGCAGAAATCTACAACTAGAGAGACTTCTGGGAAAAAAAGGCCCCCTGTGTGGGGGGGGGGCTTCCAGCCAGTACCACCTCTGAGCTGGAGGGGGGTCCCTAAAGCCCAGGCTTGGATGTGGCGCAGAGCTGCACCGCTGCCAGATATCCGACCCCCCCAAGCGTGTGGCAAGTGAGCCGTGCCACAGGGAAGGGAAAGCCGGACATCCCAGAGGTTGAGTCAGACCCGTGTGGTTTTGCCCCCCACATGCGCAAACACACACACACCTAGTTCCAAGTATTGTTTCAGCTCGAGCGGTCTCGACTCGGGGCCTGGCCAGGGAGCGGGCTGCTGACAGCAGGGGGTGGTTCTGTTTCGAAACACGCCTTTGTGTAAGAAGAGCGTGGCTGCAGGACGGCCGCAGATGCCGACACGCTTCCCCGCGACACCGCAGTGGCTGCTGCCGATACGATGTGGGGACCGTAATAGAAACTTTAAGGGTCAATATCAAACTTAAGAATCTGTTACGCAAAACGAACCGTTTTGGTCAGCTTCCTGTACTGCATTTTATTTATTTAGTAAACGCTTTTATACAAAGCGACAAATATATTTCATAAAGCAGGGTTTTGACTATCCCTGGAGCGACTGGGAAGGTGACATCACTCAGCTGACCCTATGATTCGACCCAATAACCTTCTGATCACAGGTACAGCAGCCTACACTCTGAGGATACTGAGCTGGACTCAGTTTGCCATTACCGTAAGAATATTGCAATGACCTTGCATCCACACGATTGTTAAACTGAATGAATTACAGCAGGTCCATCTTCCAACCGCTTTTACTGGACAGGGTCACGGGGGGGGGGGGGGGGGGGGGCTGGAGCCTATCCCAGGCAGCACAGGTCACAAGGTGGGGGTTGACGCTGGGCGGTATGCCAGTCCATCACAGGACACATAGACACACACTCACTCTCACACTATGAGCCAATTAGCCGTACTGCATTTTTTCGGACCGCAGGAGGAGACCGGCCAACCCGGAGGAAGCCTGCATGACACAGGCGAGCATGCGAAGGTGTCAGGCTGCAGTACTACAGAATGAGTCAGCGCACCACCCACATCTCTCTAAGAGCCTGGCTTTATTGACAAAGCCAGCTAATTCTTACGCTTATTACTCATAAACTCCTAAAGTTTATTAAGTTATTACAGCACGTACTTCATTAACATTTCGTGAATTCCTTTAATCGGAGAACTTTGGGCCATACGTAAGAACGTAAGAGCATAATAAACTGTTCATATATAGTAAACCATCCTGGATTTACTGGTTAGTCATTAACCAGTTACTTGTATCAGTAGTAGAATTTTTTCCCACCAAGTCACAAAAGGAACCCTTTTCTCAGTTCTCCCAAGATGTCAAAATGGAGTCTGACAGCAGAGTCTGCAGACGGGAGGAAATACAGTCTAGAACAGAAATGCACATGAGTATCAGGGCAAAGGCAGCACTACCTCACTGCAGCCAGCTGTCACTATCAAGACCCAGAGAGTGTGGACACGGCCCCCTCACCGCCAGCTCCAATCAAACAACCCCGTTTTACGAAGTTGAGCACAAGTCAGTTGCGAAGGTCTGCACAGGTTATTTTCCAGAGGGAACGAAAAACAGGGACTCATGAGAAAAATCGTCTGAGAAAAACTAAATACTATCCCCCGATGGAGTGAGGCAGACCAGAGAAAATCCGTGGGAAAGAAACAGATCGGAGCTCATGTACATAAAGGAAAGTGTGTCCCTATAACAGACGTGTGTGTCTGCCAGGAAGACGATGATGCGCTTCACGTCACTTTAAATGTGTCTTGGTTTTCACAAAAGCTCTGGCGGAGGTTTGTGAGCAGACAAGGTGGGGGGGGGGGGAACAAAAGAAAATAAGGCCAGGTGTCTCACAAATTTCTCCCATGAGGACCCGGGGAGGGGGGCTCAGGCTTCTGTGCTCTTCCTGAACTATGATGGTGAGGAAGCTGTTTCGAAGAGTCGTGCTATTAGACGTAACGTTGGGAGTCTCTACGGCAGCCGATGGTGGTGCCGCGCCAAGGTCACGGTTTGTGAATAATCAACTGTCAAAAGAATGGTCGTGCGTCTCTATGCAGCTGGAGTGATGAGATGCCGGCTGGAGACATGGCCGACGTTGTGGTTTCGGGTCGGCCGGGCGGCAGCGTCTGCCAAAATGACTCAGCGTGAAGGGTAACTCATCAGTCATTCCCGAATTTTAAAAAGTTGCGTGGAATGCGGTGTTTCATACCATTAATCGTGCTGTAAGGTCAAGTCTCGGTGCAATTAAGTGTTTTTAAGTTTTGCTTCCTAAAGAATTCAAGGTGAGACTCCGGGTTGATGCTTTAAAAAAATACAAACTGCATTCATTTCCAAAAGTATGTTCATTTATTTAATATAGGTTTTTACATAATTTGTGTGTTAATCATTCCCAGATGGGTGAAAAGGTGAAGGCTCACTATTTGTGTAAAGCTCTTCAAATGTACAAATAAAAGATTTGCTAATACTGTGACAACTCTGCTGTGAGTGTATTCATTTTAATTACCCAGGATATTTCATTTATAGATTTTGATGCCATGTAGTATGCACTATGTTATGTAGTCAGCACATCTGACTGGATTTCTTTTTAAAAACATGCTTGCTTTCAGTCAATAAGCTAGATATTTGGAGACCTAGACTGAAAAAATTAGACACCAGTGCAACCCAGACTTTTTTTCTAGTTGTGATATTCAAAAGGGTGACATGACTGCTTGCTTCGGTGAACAGATCAGTTGCACTGAAATGAAATGAGCAAAGAATGACATATTATGATGTCAGCTAGCCAAGTTTCACGCAGTTTAGTGAGTAGCTATAGCCCAGCTGACAATTTATAAATTAAGTGACAACACATATAAACTCTATCAGATACAAATCAGAGAACTGTCCAGCCAAATTTTCACATTAGCAATGAAATTCATTTTTATATACATATTCCAAATAACTGATGATGTCAACATGTTCTTTAGTTTTGTGCCGTTTTCTTGAATATGAATACTAGTGATGTGATTTTGTTCATTTGTTCACAAATGAGTATCGCAACTGTCAAGTGAATAGCAGTTATATCCCTTGTTCCAAAATTCTTTTCACTTTGGACGCCTGCTTGCCATTACTCATAATTATCTATTTGTTTTTAATTTGCAAACCATATGAAGTCTCTTTTATGATGGATTCCAACAGAATGTTATTTGTTTCTCTCCAGACTGCCGAAGAATGGCAGTAAACACCTAACAAAACAAACTAATGGATGTGAATGGTTGCAGAGACAAGTTGGATCGACGTCACCTTCCACCGCAAAATGAAGACTCACCTTTATCAGTGGGTTTAGGACTTTTATACAAGGCGGGGCTGTTTGTGGAGAAATATTAGCCCCTCCCAGTCCTTCGTGCTTACTTATTTCTGTGAAGATACATTACCGTCAGTGTTTCTGTTTTCTGGTATATTGTCATTTGAGGATCCCTGGCTCAATATAGGTTGAAAGCCCCTGGACTAAATTGATGCTAAATTAAAAATGTACATATATGTAACATGCAGGAGAGGTGTGTGTCTCAGCAGGTTAGGATACTGTATCTGTGATCCAAAAGTCGGTGGTTCAAATCCCAAGGTCGGTGGAGTGATTTCATTGTTAGACCTTTGAACAGCATCCATACCTTGACCGCTAAATAGAGTAAATGTAAACAGAACCGTTTTTACAAAGAAACTTTAAGTGTGGCTATGAAATAGGCATGTTTGTAGTTGAAGCAGAACGCAGACAGAGAAATAGACAAAAGCTCACAGCGTTTAGTTTGATACCGGAGTCTATTTTAAAAGCGCGACCGTCAGCGGTATGTTTGTGAGAGGGATTGTGTGGCCGCCAGCGGCAACCATGTAAGGGTCACGTTCACCTTCACCTCCGCAGTCTCCCTGAGTGCCATGTTTTCACACCTCCTCACCTAGAGTGTGCCTGCATTTTCCCACTTTCCTTATGAATGAATTCCCAGCGATGGGAAGTCTGTAAACTGGAGTGGCTGGCTACAGTAGCTTTACTGGTGCCCCCCACCCCCCCACCCCGCCGCCAGCGCCCACCACACCTCTCTGCTGACCCCTGCCAGGCCCCTCCGCACCCGTCCACCGCATTCAGTGACATTTATGCATGGGCATGTGCAGAACCGCTCAGCCTTCCAGAGGAAATGAAACCGCCCTCTGTCTGCAAATGCCTTCCTACAGTTTTTTCTCCAGGTTTCCAAATGAAAGTATCATTATGTCGTAGAAAACGTAACGCTGAGTGCCAGCTAAATGTACATATGTTACTGAGCACATTAATAATTAAAGCTTTTTACCCCGCAACTCTGAGCAGAACAAGCAGTTAGAAGATGGATGGATGGATTAAGCAGCTGAAACCCCAGTTGTGGCTGAGGGCACGGACACGGGCACAGACGCTCACAGACACGGGCACGGACACGGGCACAGACGCTCACAGACACGGGCACGGACACGGGCACAGACGCACACAGACACGGGCACGGACACGGACACGGGCACAGACGCACACAGACACGGGCACGGACACGGGCACAGACGCACACAGACACGGGCACGGACACGGGCACAGACGCTCACAGACACGGGCACGGACACGGACACGGGCACAGACGCACACAGACACGGGCACGGACACAGACGTCTTTTTTTTCCTGTTTGTGACACTTGGCTGGATTGTTTCAGTTTCTCCCCAAATCACTTAGCAACAGAGAAGCTACCAGAATATAGGAGCGTCTTTTAATTGCCATTATTCATCCCGCAGATTAATATATCTGACAATGTAATGTGCAGTAATGAAGATATTAATTTTAATACGCATTTATATACATTTTACACATTAGTGCTTATGGACTGGAGTGGAGTTCAGGTCTTAAGAGACGCCCGTTGGTGCCCTGAGCCTGGAATCTCTCAGCCGAAGCACAGCTGTCTAATTAAACACATAAAAGTGTAAATGTAAGTTTCTTAGGGCAACGGCACCTGGAAACCAACTAAATAACATAAAAAGGCAAGACATGTGTGTGTGTGTGTGTGGGGTGGGGGGTGGGGGGGGGGGTGTTAAAGGCAGCTTAACTGCACAGCGTCAAGTCAGAGACGGTAAAACTGAATGAAACGTGAGGTGAAGAAAAAAAACCAAGGTTGGGTTTTGGCTCAAGGGGAGAGAGCATATTTTAAGGAAAACTCCGGCGAAAGTTTGACACTGAGCTGCTTTCAAATGCACAGGCTCCATCCCCCCCCCACCCCACCCCCCACGACTTCAAAGTGCTATTTATGCAGAAACGGGTTGAATTTTCCTGTCCTCCTTGCCTCCCCGGGGGCGTTTTTTTTTTTGGAACACGCCTTTTTTGTTACAAAAAAAAAAAAACTGTACCCCCCCTCCCCACCCCCCGCCATGATTCTTTCTACTTATTCTCCGTCTTCTTTCTGTCTCTGCAGCTGTGATCCTCAGAGTTTAATTCCTCCCCCTCCCCTGTGTGCTGGAACAGCGTCCAACAATTTAACCGCAGCCCTGAAACAATTGAACATCTGTTTGGAGATGGGCCCAAGCAGGGTCTTCCTGCTGGGGGGGGCACCAGGCGCTGGCTTAACTCCTTCGCTGCCGCTGTCGCCGTCGAGTCAGACCGTGGGTGGGGCCAGGAAGAGGGGTGCGAGGACAGGGCGCGTGGACGGGACCCTGTAACCTGCACCGTAGATGACAACGGAATCATTCATGAGACTGATCCAGTGGATGTTTTCTTCTTAGTGGGTAATCAGGCAGCAACACGCACGGAAATGAATGTTTGCGTTCAGTTGGAGAGCGGGGTTAGCAGATAGCCTTAGCCACACACACACTTGTAAGTACACAGCGAATAAACTGCTGGTTCGCTTGTCCTTTTCAGGGCTGAAAACTACAGACTCCCCATAGATGATCCCGCTTGCATGTTTTTCTAGTCTTACGTTTCTTCTCAGAAGAAAGCCACTACAAAATGGATCCACGACCACATGAGCGCTAACGGTCTGGTGGAGGCTCGAACTGCAGAGACCACCATCGCAAACATTCCTAATGTTTTGAATTGTGCAATAAACAGCTGCATGGTTGAAGTGGAAGGAGGTCTGGCTGGGGGGGGGGGGGGGGGGCGTTGGGGTTGGCCAAAGACTCTCCATCCCATTTTTGGGGGGTAACCTCAAGAAGTCTGAGAGCGGCATTATGCAAACTTCACCGTCTGCGTATTTCGAAGGCCGCCCATGTGCTCAGCCCGCAGAAACCATCCGCCGCAGCCCAGTGGCGCGTCTGCACAACTGCAGGGCGTGTTCGTCAGCCGGGGGGGGGTGGGTACTGCAAATGGGAGTTCAAGTTCACAGCTGCAGATGAAATGGGGCGGGAGGCGGGCCGGGGAATCAGACACTCTGGTATGCAGCCGCAATGCTGACCCCCGACACGCCGATGCCGGGTCTGCGCCCACCTCCTCCGAGGTGGAGACGGTGGATTTTACCCCAACGGGATGTTATCGGGGAGACATTGTGCAGATGAGGAGGTGCACCAGGAGAGGAGGCCATCCGCCGTTCCTCTCGTTTATGGTTTACAGCCTCTGAAATCTCCATGATACAAAGTCAGCCCCGTAACAAGAAAATAAGAATGCCCCCATGCTCAGAAGGCTGGCTGATTTCATGCACGATGGAGGTGAAAAACACACAATTAGTGACTGTCACCCAGAATAACACTCTAACCTCGCGTGTTATTTTCCGTAACCTATGGATACCGTGGCAGATATCACTGGGAAGCTGACGGTTAATCACACGCACGCAGGCACGCGTGTGCGGATCAGTCCGTTCGCATGGTATCGGGAACATTCTTCACTCTTCATTCAGTCTGGAATGGAGGATTTAGTCCGGACCGGAGGAGGCACTGACGTTAACCGCTTGAGAGGCAGATAAGTTTGTTTCTCGCTGACGGGAAGCAGTCTTTTCTCGCGCATTTCCTCGACCCTGGAGTAATGCGCTGAGCTGTTAGGAAGTCGCAGGAAGAGACGACGGATCAGCACCTTTGCCGGTCCTGGGGCCTGCAGAAGGAGACCCAGTACGAGCAGAATGCAGTCCTCCTGCTGCAGCCATTCACGTCGTAGCCAGAATAGTCCCTGCTGATTCATTAATGCGCTTTTACATTATTTATTCGCTGAACTCTTCACATATTCACCCCCCCGCCGCATTCAATTTTTTTAAAATTGCATATTTCCACACAATTAAGCCCCCTGGAGAATCCATAATCGCATCCCAAATTTCCTTAATAAATATTTATTTATGTATCAGGCACAATACGTATTTGGTAATTTGACATTCCTCCGTGTTTCTCGCAGTTGGACATTTGCTGGGATTATTCTTGGTAAGAGGTTCCGATCCTCCAGGGGATGCGAACCCACGTCCTCCCGTTCGCCGTCGTGGTCCGACCCGAGTTCGGTCACGGCGCGGCCCCATTTTGGTCACAGTTACGCCTCGTCTCCGACTGCCCACGGACTGAGCAGACGTTCGTCCGTGTGGAGAGCTGGCTGACAGATGGTGGGCCCAGCGGACTGTCACGCCGCCGGGCCTCCCCCGTCCTGCGCGGGCGAGGAGCGGAGAGGAGCGCGTCACGCACAGGGCCAGACGCCCACGCCGTGCCCGCGGCTCCCGTCACAGACACCGCGCGCAGGGGGGGCCCCGGGACCACGGCCGGGGACGAAGGACAAACCGGGCGGAAAATGCGGACGCACGCAAAGACCCGGCAATGGCAGATCCCGGACCGCCTCGGCTTGTGCTTCCGGAATTCATGATAGACGGCACATGTGGAATAGGCGGTCACACGTTCCTTAGTCACATGGGGTTTTTTCCATAACATTTAATGAAAGTTACACAGCTCGCCCGTTAACTCCAGCCCTGGTATGACGGGAAGTAAAAGAAACATCTTGACGTTTTTCAGTATCGATTTTGCAGCACTTGCAGGCACTCGTGTCCATACATTTTGAATGAATAATTGTACAGAAGGTGGCATAGTGGCAGCTTGCTGTAGGGCTGCTTTAGCTGCTCGCTCATGCTCCTGGTGGGAACTTACTAGCTGCTGAGCTCAATACGTAACTTGAATTACCAACGGTCTCCTGCTACGTTATATGTGAAGAGAACGAACTCTGTAAGTCACGGACAAACATATGTGGTAGGAGACTAAATAATAAATATTGATTTAAGGCTCTCTGGGTGATAGAGGGGTGGCAGAGGGAGGCAGGTGGAAAGAGGCAGCTGCTGCTGTCAGGCAGTGCCCTGCATTGGATCTGCCGGCAGCCGAGCGCCGGGCAGGGGCTCTGTGTTTGGCCTTAAACAGGTAGGCTGGACGGAGCTCCCCCTCGCCTCCACGGGGAGGCCTGGAATGTTAACGGGCTCCAGATGCAGCAAGGTGAGAGGCGCAGGCCAGCGCTAATCGGGGCTTAGTCTCACTCCGCCGGAATCCAGCGGCGAGGTTCTCGACGCGGCGTCGAGCTGCTCGGCCGACTGCAAACAAAGCGCATTGCGAGATAACAGGCAGATAACGAGGGGCGCTGTGCCGTCAATGCTTTGGCCAAGGAGCGGAATTGCGACGTGAATGTTGTGTGCGACAAGCTTCGCGTATCATGCTCTTCACAGAAAACAGACGTTCCACCAGGGTTTTCCCCAAAGCAAATAGCAGCCCCTGGTGGACAGGTGTTGAAATGCTGATTTCTTGCTATCGATTATGTATCCTTTCCCCATCCTCTGGGCTATCCTTGGGGCTAATATGATTTCAATGTATTTCGAATTGCCCGACAACAAATCACTTTTACGAGGGATGAAGGTTCTGGAACGCCCATACAGTTTATACTAGCAGCGCACAATTTGAAAGCTGCAGTTTTTGGCGAGGCTTTCCAACAAAGGGACTCGTTAATCCGGTGCAGTGCTGCCACTCAAAACTAGTTTGCGGTTTGGAACAAGACACTTTTAGTCATGGCATTTGTGAAATTGCGTGAACAAGCAACAACTGTGAGATAAACACTGATAAGTTCATGAAATGAAAGTTCAGAAATGGTATGGCCACATGGGGCAGCGTGATGGCAAGCCCAGTGCATGCTGAGATGTGAGGTCACCATGGCCAAGAGTGGATGAGGGGTCGAATAAATCATCCACTCATCAGGGCACATATATCCATCTAGGTTATAATTATAATGTAATATTTTGTCCTGTTTTTCTTCTTATTAAGTAATAAAAATGTTTATCTTCCTGTTTTTCAGTGGCAATTTTCTAAAATTAATAGGAGCAAAATAACTGCTCCCTGGCCTTCACTCACATTTTGATAAATGTACTGTTTGCTGCATTCATTTGTTTATAGAATACACTGAATTTCCTTAATAACAGCCTAGCAGTGTAAATATGTGTAAATCTATTCAAATTTCAGCCAGATTTGCAAAGAATCTGCAGGTTTCTAATATGAACTTCGCTCTGATTTGCCTTCATATTCTGCTCGCTATCCAGCTCATCTCGCTGGCCACACCAACGGTTTGTTTTCTTCTGGCCAACGCAAGAGCGGCGTCTGCTAGCCAAGGCACGGGGCTCTCTGGGCTGTGCATCACATTTAGCAGCCCCCTGCCCCACAGGGTACACAAATAAAAGTTCCATTCGAAAGAGAGCAAACCAAAACAAAACTGATTATAATCTCCTGCATGAGCACGGTGGAGATTGGAAACACATTTTTGGCAGCGGGCGTCCTGTTCTGTCCATTGTCGAGTGAAAAACAGGGGAGTGGATGGCGCCCCCCCCCCCCCCCCCCCCCCGCCAGCACGTCCCCTGCACGTTCTGGCAGGGCTCAGCATTTGGCAGAAGGCTGAAAGCATTCCCTGATTACCAGCACACAGGCTTTCATCATAGCCTCTTTCCCAGTCAACATGTTCAAGGCTACGTCGTGTGGTAGGAGCGAGGAGACACCTGCCACACTGCAAGCCTCAGTACCGGACGCGCAGGTATCCAACAGCCCATCAACGTCGGGGATGTGTCTGCTCCACTCGCCCAGAGCGGGCGGGTGCCCGCGTGTGTTCAGGCTCTCTGTTTGGTGCCACCATCTTAATGGGAGCTGGGACTACAATATTTAAAATAATCCACGAAATCCCTTTATGCTCATTTTTAACATGAGGTGCTTCACTTTCCTTGAGGCGATCGGATGAGTTCGACCGATTGGGGCCGAGTGATGTTACGTATCCGATGAAAATGACGCAGAGGCAAGCGAACGGGGGCTTCAAGGTCAAAGCCTTCGGCTGTGTTGCCGGAATTTCCCCCCCCCCCCCTGTTAGGCGCTGACACCTTTGCCCGCGTGTGAATATGCCTGGCTGTACGCATCATCGCGTGACAGCCCTTTCCCCTGAAATGTCACGCCGGTCCCTGTTGAATGTACACACATTACCCTTCCACAATCCCCCGCTCACCCCACCCCCCCAAACACCACCCTGCCTTTCCTGAATATTTATTTTAGCAATATTTAAATGTACAGTATCAGACAGAATATTTCATCTGCTTTCGTGAATTAATACTTCTGCTGGCCCTGACAGTAGTGGGGGGGGGGCATTTGGAAATATCACATTGACGAGCCAGTATTTTTCACAGATGTGTCACAATTAATTCAAAAGACATAATTATGACTAATCTGTTGTGTTGGCAGTTTCCCTTCTTTATATATAATTCGATAACTAATTACCATTTGCACGTATTAGAAAAGCCGGACGAAAACGGAAAGCGATTGTCATTCCCCTATTACTGCCCACATCAAGCATCATCCAGAAGTCATTACAGACGCAAGTGTGTTTCAATACAAGAAAACAACATGAATAAAGATGTTGGAGGCACACAAAATAGCCCAATAAAATGTGTGCAGGCTTCGCTCATTTTATGAACTTCCATAGCTTTTATGGCTAAATTATAGCTTATTGAGGACAGTTTAAAACACTTTAGCCAGCAACATGCGGTCCGGCGGGGTGGGCAGTGTGATTGTGGCTGCATCCGTTTCAGAAAATGCTAATTGTTCTCTGTGTATGGGTATAATATGTGGGAAATTTGAAAGTGAAGCACTACAATATCACAGAATTGAAAAACACAAGCCTTACTGTGACAAACAGTGAATAGATAGCCATGGCGCGGACCATGCAAACCGTAGTGTGATGCGCGGTGAAAACGTCCACATGTTAGCGACTAGCTGCGTTCTCTGTCTTTGTCATCAGCAGTGTAAGTCCAAGTGTGATACACAGAGAAAACATCCACATCAGACATGACCTAAATTTCTTGCTGTTGTCATATGACTGGACTGTGCAAGCCTTAGCGTGATTCACAGTGAAAACGTCCACATGTTAGCGACAAGCTACGGTCCCTCTAATTCTCATGTGATTGGATACTTTAAGCACTAATGTGATATACAGTAAAAACATCTACATATTAGCGCCAATCTACATTCCCTCATACTGTCATGTGATTGGATACTTTAAGCCCTAATGTGATATACAGTGAAAACGTCCACATGTTAGCGACAAGCTACGTTCCCTGTCGTCTGATTTTCGAGGCACATCTGTTGCCTGTTTGCCCTCCATCTCCCCCACGTAGGCTTTGTGAGAGTGTTTTTGTTCTTTTTTTCTTTTAAACAGAGCCCCCCCGCTTTTGCTTGTTCCCGACCCCAACTGAGGGGGAGTGATAACAGTGTGGCGCTGAGCTTTTTGGAAAAGGGCAGAAGGGAAGCGATCGGCAGGGCGAGGTTCAGGAGCAGAAAGAATTTGGAAAATGTGCCCAATCTGAGTTTCGAAAGGCCGCCATTTAAATATGAGCACAGGCTGAAAAACACACAGGAGCCCGAAAATTAATTATTTAAATCGTTTAAATTAAGCTTGACATATAAACCAAAAAGACATTGTTTGTGTCATAAATGCCAGCAGCACTAAAATGAGAAAATGAAAATCATATATAAGTAAAAAAAAAAAAAGACCCATTTCCACAGCAGTCCCAAAGCCAATGAAATAAGTGAAATAATCTTAATAGATTTGTTGCACAGTTAGGCATCAAGGTGTGCTTCATAGCAATACTGGATTCATCCTGTTGAGAAATTGGGTAGTTTTAAATGTCCCATCTAGCTCTCTGTTAGACACCCAGACATACATGCAGAGTATGGATTCTGCTAATATCACTGTCAAACACAGCATGGTATCAGTCAAGGAGATTCCCTGGAGCCTTTGTTTGTTCAGGTAAAACTCCTCCCCTGAGTTATTGTGGAGTCTGTAGGTGGGGGTGGGGGGCAGACCCGTGGGTGTGGGACAGCTTTTAAGACACTATCCCACTGACTTAGCATTGACATGCCTACATTACGGTCCTGCTATGTACCTGCTGAAGTCATAGCCTTGACATAGCCTAGCATGTTAGCCTAGCAAATGACCTTCTGGAGGGTCTTTGAACCTTTGAGATGGGTGCTTTATATGGGAAAGATGCTTCATTCCTTTAGTAAAACATCCAACTGTAAAAAAAATGGTTTTAAAAAAGCCAAATGTACACAGAATTACCTTCTCTGTTTAAGACCAGCTTTTTTTTTTTTTGTGACCAAATTTTTATTAGAGATTTTTATAAC
Source organism: Brienomyrus brachyistius (assembly GCF_023856365.1). Lineage (NCBI taxonomy): Eukaryota > Metazoa > Chordata > Actinopteri > Osteoglossiformes > Mormyridae > Brienomyrus > Brienomyrus brachyistius. The sequence goes on along the minus strand of NW_026042395.1, from coordinate 361,876 downwards.
AAAGAACAAAATGGAACAAAACAGAACATACTCCACCCCCACCCCACCCCCAATACACCCTGAGACAGCAGTTCAAATATAAAGAAACAAAAAACCGTTTAAGACCAGCTTGATAACCACTAGTCCACTTGTCTCACGCTTGACTGATAAAATCAACACGAGCCGTGAGCAACGCACACTGCATCTGACGATCTGACGACGTCGCCGGCTTCCTCAAACATCCCCGTCACTCTGCGAAGAGAAGCGGTCACATGGCAGGGAGAGTGATGAGAGGTGCATCGTGGGAGTCGCCCTGCCAAATGGGCTCTTCGAAGATGAGAGGTCAGCAACTCCCAATGAAGCAGCGCTGCGGTTTAATTGGCACTTCATTTGCGCCTGAAACTCCAGGTGAGGTGATTTGCCACTAACAAAATTACCTGGGTGAAGCAGGTAAGACCCCAGATGAGGAAGGTGGTATGGGGTGTGGCCCCAGGGAATTATACGTCCCCAGTTTAAAGTCACAAGAACACCAGAAAGCTGCCCTTGCCTCACTGCAGGAACTGGTGTTGTGTGACTCAGTTGGTTAGGACTCTGTCCCTGTTACTGGAGGGTCAACAGTTCAAATCCCATAACAGAGTGATGTCACCATTGAGCCCTTGAGTGACGCCCTTAAGCAAATTCCTCTTGCTTTCTCGGTTGTACATCGCTGTAGATAAATATGTCTTATATGATTAGAACCGGTACTGTGCAGTTGGCCATGCACTAAAGTTCAGTTTTAGCTCTCTGAAGTACATGTTAATATAGGAAGCAGAGAGATCATGATGTTTAGGGTTGGGCCACGCCCAGCTTGGTTGGTTTTCACGAGGGAACAGCTACTCTGTACAAAAATAGAGGAGGAAACCAAGAGGAAAAGCAAAACAGGCAGCGGAGATGTTTTTTAAGGAGTGACTTGTTGTCAGGAAGACTGAACTGATGGGCGTGTCCTGACCTTGTACCTGACTGGTACTGATGATCCTTCTCTGAGACGAGGCCTGCGAGAGACTAGCTTCGCAGAACACACACTCAACACGCAGACGCTTACACACACGCAGACGCTCACACACACGCAGATGCACGCACACACGCAGGCGCTCACACACATGCAGACGCTCGCACACACGCAGACGCTCGCACACACGCAGACGCTCACACACACGCAGACGCTCACACACACACGCACGCACACACACAGACGCTCGCACACACGCAGACGCTCGCACACACGCAGACGCTCACACACAAGCAGACGCTCGCACACACGTGCATACGGACGGCAAACGCTTCCACATGTGTTTTCTCCATATTCTGCTGCCATTCTGGAATTTCGTTTATGTACATTGTCAAACTTCTCACCGTGTAAGAATGAAGGAGGAAAGGTAATCGAGGGCCTGGGGAGAGTAAGTGTAGATAAAGGGGGGGTTAAATTGGTATGCAGAAAATTAACCCTCCATACTTTGCTACCTAGGCTGAGGTAGAGAAGTATGTGTGAGCAGCTGGGTATTTAGGAAGGAGGGAGGAGAAGTCAAGATGTTCACACAGGAAGCCAAGCGGACCCCCCCAAACCCACGCGAGAGCCTCCATCCAGAGTGTACAGGATCTGAAGCATTTCAGTGTCGAAACTTTAATAATTTATTCATAATGAATCTATATTGTCACTCGGGTGACAACAGTGTGCATCCTGTTTGTGCCAGGAAATAAGAACTATCAGACAGTGTGCAAAATACAATAAAGAGTGTTTAGGAAAGCCTTTGTCACAAAGCACCCCCTCGTGTGTGTGTGTGTGTGTGTGTGTGTGAGCTGTGACGGTTTGCATGGGAAGCAGACTGTGACCCAGAAAAAGGCTCCAGCGCAGCGTTCGGCCCTTTGGCGCTCCACGGACTCGGAACAAGGCCCATAACTTGCTGCTGCAGCACTTTGCGGTCGCAACAAAGCAACGGCGCAGCATCCGTGCATGTGATGGGCTGTCACAGCCGGAAGGGCTTCCTGTGGGAGGGGGCTGTCAGGAAGTGTCTGGGTCAGCAGCCGGGGGCCCCGGGGTGTCCCCCCCCCACCCCCGTCTCCTCACATCATCTCAGCCCGGCTCGGGAAGCGACGAGCTCAGCATGGAATGCGCCGGCACCTCTGCGGACAGGGTCCACACAGACCCCTAGCTGAGGGGGGTTTGGATGACATGCCTGCAAACTGTGCACTCCACCCCTGTCTCTGGTGTTAATGCCCAAACACACACACACACACACACACACACACACACACACACACAGAGAGAGAGAGAGAGAGAGAGAGAGAGAGAGAGAGAGAGAGAGAGAGACTCGTACTCATATCTTTGTGTGAACTGTCCATTCATTTCTATGGACAAAACTCTAATCCTCACAATGACAACCGTAACCCCTACTCAGCCGTAACCTTAACCATAAGTAACCAGTAAGCCATTTGGGATTTTTAGTTTTTTGATTGCAGTTACAGATTTTTATAAAACTGAATTTCCCCTTCTGGCGAACCGAAAAAAAATGGTCCCCATAACGTCAAAATAGCAGGTTTTTAATCACATTGTGGGGACATTTGGTCCCCACAATGTAATCTAGTAAAGTCAAGTCATTTTATTCATATAGCACTGTTAAAAACAACCAGTGGTTGACCAAAGTGCTTTTTAACAATAAAAAACATTATGCATAAACTGTGGGGGGGAAATGTAAATATACTGTACATAAATGTATATCTGACCCACAAGAACACACACACACACACACACACACACACACACACACACACACACACACACACACAGAATTATGTTGGCTTTGTTCATTCAACCATAAGAAAACATTTACTCTGAGCAAATAGAAAATCTGTGTACCATAACCCAATAAATTGCCTCTAGTGATCTCAGACTAAATACTTGTAAATACTCATTTACACACACTCAGTAATGAGGGCACCAGAGTTATCCCATTGAGTACCTCTAGGGTTGATTGGATTGTTCGCCAGTCTTGCGGGGGAGGGCAGTCCAGATGTATGTATAACTGCTCCCCCCCCAACACTGAACTGGTGCTGGGCATAGATTGTGCAGGGTGTAATTAGCTACCCCCCAATTTAACCTTGTCAGAGCAATCATGTCAAGGCCTGAGCTCTGTCACCAGACAGCATGTGGGGGGTGGGCATGCTTCAGGAGGGGCTGGACCTCCTTCATATCCATTGCTTCCATCTTGCAACATAATTATATCATGTATAATTAAAACATTTAGCTGCTTTACAGACACATCTGTCCAAAGACATGTGCAGATACATGCCTCTCCAAGTAAACATTCACTTATCCATTTCTGCAGCTGTTCTTAACCATTTCTGCAGCTGTAGCCAGCTTGGGACCACTTATTGGCATATAGCAGTGGGGTTATCCTGGACTTCTGTACCAGCAAAAGCAGTGGACCTTACATTTCACTGGAGGGGGAGGGAATTTGGAGAGGATAGGGTTAATAAAGATCCCTCTCTTCAACTAATCAATCACGTCCCAGAATAATATTCCCTGAGGAGCTCTGCAGAGTATTAATCCTTTGGTAAATACATACCAGTCAAACCAGTCTCAAAGGTGATATGATGAGTGCAGGAATATAATACACACAGAAGCAGACAGCTTTAATCATCAGAAAAAAACTCACAAGACTGGAAGTTTGTCATCTGAGAGCTGATTGTGGACAAATGATCACGAGACTGTGGAAGTCTGTCCTATGAGAGCTGAATGTGGACAGACGATCGTGAGACTCTGCACGTCTGACCTGTGAGGGCTGAATGTGGACAGATATTTTATGCCATAGATCAATGGTTAGCACTGCAGATTCATATGTCCAGGGTGAGTGGTCCAATTCCTGCCCCTGGCCGTGTGTGTGTGGAGTTTGTGTGGGTCTTTTGGGTCTCTCATTTTCACCCACAGTTCAAAAACATAGACTGTGAATTGATGTCGAAAAAATAGCACAGGGTGTATGTAAGTGCATGGCCTATAATGAACTGGACTCCTGTCCAGAGTGTCCCCTGCCTTTTGCCCTCTGTGGATTGAACTCTGGGTCACTGTGACCTGGTACAGGGTGGTGTGTAGGTTTGGCCTGTAACTGCGATCAGAAGGTCAACAGTTAAAATCCCATGGCCTACAGAGTGATTTCACCACTGGGCCTTTGGGTAAGTCCCTTAAACTAAATAGCTCCAGCGACAGTATGACCCTGCATTCTCAAAAATTTAGAACTAAAAACATACCAGATGCAGATAAATAATGCCAAATTATTGCATCAATTCATTTTTGAAAATAGTTATAATCAATAATTTAGGAAATAGTATACTAGACTACAGTGAAGTACAATGATAAATATCACAGAGGACACAAATGGTTTTTTGATTTATGTCTTAATAACAAATCAAATAATAAAAGAAATTTGTTATATACAATGACAGTAAAATGACTCACTTGATTTCTCCTTCTGTAATCATTTTGCCAGACACTGCATTTTCTTTTCCCAGAATTCAGTGCAGCTGGACTACTATGCATCTGAGAGGTGCAGAACTTAAATGCCGAAACCGTTACAGTTCATCATAAAGTTTACTGCGAACCCAGCACGGACGGCAAAAAAGTGGACGCATTCGTGTAAATGGACAGCGTGAAACTACTTAGCGAAACACGTGGTCCTCAGGGTGACACTTCATACAAAGGCCGCCCTGGTCCCATTCGCTGCTTCCCTGACATCTGGGTATAATATCTCCTGCTCCCAATAAAAAGATGCAGGTGACGAGGACTTTACGGAAACTCAAACCCCCTGGGGCGAACGGAGTTGGTGCGCTGCGGGTCCAGGAATGCACCCTCCCCTGCAGGCCCGGCGCAGCAAATGAGCGCAGCAGATACTGCAGCGAGCTGTTGTGGCAACGCAGCCTTTCGTCTGTTTGGGCTACACCGAAGGGTGAGGTAATATGTGTGATGTAACTTCGGGGAAAAGGACCGGGGGGTTCGGCAGACGTAACGCCAACGATTGGGAGGTGGTGGGGTGGACGGGGGGGGGGGGAATTGATCAAATCAGAATGCTGCATCGATTTTGACTTGAACCCTAAAAACAAATCGCCAAGACCGTGCGATTGATAATTATCTTGGCCCGTTGGCAGCACGGTGATTCAGGAACTGTCCTCGTGACTAAAACGGAGGAATTCTTGAGTCAGATACCAAGTTGGTTTCTGAGTAGAAAAAAAAAATCGAGCTGAATAAATGGGGTAAAAGTCTCAAATTGCAGGTTATGCAAGTCGCTTTGGAGAATCGCAGCTGCTAAGCAACACTGTAATGGAATCGGCTCGCAATAATAAAAACAAGTCCCCTACAAGCAGAGAGCAGCGCCGCAGCAGCCAGCGAGTCGCCCCGGCGCTCTGCAGATCAAACGGCAAACGCTGAAATCTGCCAGGCTAAGAACCTCAACGACAGCCCCTTCACGCAATCGAGCACGCTGGCAGATTCACTAATTAGCGGAAGGTTCTTTTATTTTTGACGCTTCCGCCGAATTTGAGAGCGTAAATACCGACGCCAGAACGGAGCTCTGGAGATGAACATGCCGTGGTGACAGGGAGACTCGGCATTGCTGGGGGGGTAAAGGTGACAGTGCAGGGAGGGAATTAAGTTAGAGTAAAGGCTACGTGGTGATAGCCGGCCCCCCCTGACAGACCTCTCACTGCATTTCTCTGTCCCTCCCTTCTCTGGCCCTGCAGCACTAAGACCGTTTGCCACAAGTGCGCCCTGCCTCAATTTTGGCCCACTGCTCAGTAATGGCTTCTTCAGGGATAATAATGAGGCCGGGGGGAGGGGAGGCTCAGGCCTGACCGCGAGCTGCAGTCTCAGGCCGCTGCTCCCGCTGCCCGATCTGACGAGGGCTGACGAGGACGGCCTGGTAATCAAGGCCAGCTTCCCACAAGACAGCTGTCGGGAGGGCGTTATTTGCACAGCAAATGTGCTCGTGCTTAAGGACCTCAGACCAAATCCCTGAAAGTGGCTCTGCTGGTGTATCTTCTAGCGATATGCTCAGCTGGAGCGGCTGCCGTGTAAATGGATATAGTGTAACATTTGGGTAAAAACAGCTGAAACATGAATTGATTTGTAAAGAATGAATGCACTGCTCCACTGTTTGCTGGGAAGCAGGTGCTCCAGGAGGCGGGATGGGAATGTCGATTTGGTGAGAGGAAAACCGGTGCAGGATCCCGATGAAGCGGACGGATCCGCTCGCAAGTTGCGTCGCCCCAAAAAAAGCCAGATGCGATTTGTTTTCCCTGAAATTCAAATTGCTTCACGAATCAAACATCCGGTCTCAAGAGAAAGGAATGACCTAACTCCTCCTCGTCTGCCGTGCTGGGTCTTCGGGGCTTGACTTCAGCACTATTGTCTGAGATGGATAATAAGACTCCATCTGCAAAAGGCATTAGATGCACGTGTATGTAATTTTATTTGGAAAAGTTGCATTTTTTCGCTAGCCTATGTTGCACCTGCTAGCTGTACACTTCCCCGGCAACTAATTAGCTACGTCCTCGTCCCGTACCTGGAAGGATATCAAACAGGAATAACAACATTACTGCTCCCCGCAGTGATATCTCTTTGCCATATATTTACGTTGGGTGTTAGGTATTTGCCGCACTGCCGACCGAACCCTGAACTCGGCAATCTGTCGCGAATGCACACAAGGCGCGAGTGCCAAAGTCACCACGCTGTGAATAATCATTCCGGGACAGAACCGTGAATGACAGCCAGTCAGGCTGCAGCTTCTCGCTCCGGCACGGAGAGGGTTACGAATTCAGGCGGACGGACAGCTGCCATGGGGGTGCTGGCGCTGAACATGCCTGTGCTGTATCAGGCGAGGGGGGGGGGGGGGGGGGTTCAATGGGGGAAGAACTATATTGTGTAACAGAATTACGGCTTTACATCGAGTTCATCTGTCTTTTGCTCTAAGGGGAGAATGCCAGCCAGATATGTGTGCGTACGTGTGTGTGTGTGTGTGTATATATTACCGAGAGAGAGAGAGAGAGAGAGATAACACTGAATAAGATAAAACAGAAGACGACTGTAAGCATGCTGTGTGAGATGGGATTTAAAAATGGCAGACATGAAAGTTCGAAAGCGCTGTGGACACTGTGTCTCTCAGCGAGAGGTCACACCTCACAGGATCAGAGGAAGCAAACACACGCTCCGTAAAAAAAGCGTATGGTGGATGCCAGATCGGGGAGCCAAGTGCTCCCATACCTCTGAAACATTTAGAAAATAAAGGTGCCTGCTTAGCAGTGCTGGCTGAACTGCAGTTTTCAATCAATCTTTGTAAAAAAAAAAATAATAAAAAAATAACAAGGGCATGTGCCCTCATGTGGAGAGAGACACGGTGGTCGGAGCAGAACGGGAGACTCTGCTGTCACTGTGCAGGCAGCCAATGAACTGCAGCACAGTCATGTAAACAGGGCAGACGAGATTAACGTGAATGAACCTTCTGAAAAACACCGCCTTTTTCATCTCTACTTTAATGTCAGGTAGCATCTTGCTGGCGTGCTACACAAAGTCATAGAGATTTCCCATGAAATAACAAGGCTGGTAATCAGACAGCCTAAGTAGGACCTGAGACAGACGACAGAGGGGAGACTGGGAAGGAGGAAATGTACAAGCTTTTCCCTTCAAGCTGACGGGAACTCAGCAGAACATAATGACTTTAAAAGTAAAAACAAATTTGTTATCATTATTTACATCCTGTTATCTAAAATGACCAATATCTATCCACTGAAATTTCCATCCCCGGCAGTATGGGATGGTGCTGATGGTTATGAATCACGGATTTTTAACAGCGAGCAGGAGCCGTTTTCTGGTAGCTGGCCTGCCGTTTGCCATGCAGCTTCGACTACACTGCCTGCGCTGGACGTCCACGGCTCTCCTGTGGTGTGGACACAGCTGGGGAGTCCCCTCCAATCCCCCCTAGCTCCCACGGGAAATCCCGCCGGCGGGGCGAGCCCATTGGCCCGTCCAGGCGCCCGTTACGCATCGCGCGGGATAGTCTGTTCCGCCCTACATTTCAGCCGCAACCCTCCCTGGGATCGAACCTAATCAGCGTGGGTCACGAGTTCAGCGGCCCGTCCCCTTGCCGGCTGCCCTGTGACCTCGCTAGCCACCCACGAATACAGATGGAGCGCTTATTACTGCCATTATGGTAATGACGTCCGTGAATTCTACAGAGTCCATACCGCTCCTTTATTATGCACGCCGCTTCCACGGCTTCTCCTGCTTTTCAATTAGGGCCGAGAGGAGAAACGGGAGGGCGTGCCAGGGATTTGGGACGGAACTCGCTCGGCACCCTCAGTGGGCCGGCCAAAGACTGGATTGGCATCCTCTTCTCGTTGGCAGGGTCTTATTCCCTGTGTGGCGCTATGGCAACCCCTACCCCGCTGCCAGCTGGAAGGCCAGCGAGGGGCCGGCCTGGCACGGGGGCAGAGCCGCTTGGCACTCACACCCCGCGACATCTGCAGATTGGGCACCCCTGAGCGGTACAAGGGGATCTCATAGCGGAGGCTCGGGCCTGTCCGTGCAGCAACACGCGGAAAGCTTATGTAGTTTGTTAATTTAGTTGCCTCGCAGATGTTCCGATCCAATAATTTCCCCCCGTCTTCAACCGCGTACATGCGATACAGCGTGAGCGTCCACCTTGCTAGCGCCACGACACAGCCCCTCAGCTAAACTCGCGAATTTTTGGTGACAGGCCAAGCTTATTAACAAACACAGATTTGTAAAGTATGTCGAAGGATGCCGGCAGGATTTATGGCCAGATTCGTAGCTTTTTTTTTTTTTTGTGCCCGATTGTACTTTGAATTGTGTTACTACATATGACTTCAGCATTATGCTACTTGATCTATTTCCATTTATCTTTCATTCACTGACACAATTTTTTCATTAGAGGACTTCCATCAGGGACAACGTGGCGTGCCGCATAAAAAACCAATATGCCTCTTTCCGATGGCCAGAACAAATCTGAATGTGCTCAAAAACGGAGTTAACATACAGAGGACAAGAGCCTGATAATGTATTTGGCTACCAGCATTAGCCTGGGATTATATTATCGAATTATCACACTTTTTAAACCAGCATGCTATCTGTAGTATCCATGTACGAATGCAAAGCATGTTATTGGTCAGAGGCTACAGTTACAGACGAAAATGCAAACCAGCCTTGGAACATGGTTAGAGGATACTTCCTGTATTCATAACATGCTAAAAAACACATTAGATCTGTGTGTCATGAATAAAGCAAAACAGTGATGCTGCTGTCAGTCATACCTGGGAGGGTCACTTGTATTCTAAAATTGTTTGTATCATCTGCATGTGTTGTGCGGATGATTATTTCGTGGTTTTATATTAATAGTATGAAAGCTGTACAGTGTGTTGCAGGACTGATTTGTAATCGCTGCAACCAACAAATATATGGTCTGTCAGCTGGGAGGAGGCGGATATGGGTAATAATCGACACGCTCCACCCCAGCCGTACGTCGACAGGCTCACTGACGTTTTCTTGGACCGAAATATTGGCTTCGCCCGTCAAAGTCATGTGCTGCCACTCCCCCGGCCCGGAGCCAGGCCTCTCATCGCTGGCTCGCACTGTCGTAAATTCCTCCGGACGTTGAGGCGTGACAGGAATCCAGATCGCCCGCGAGCTGCCGAGCTCCTTGCCGGCGGCCCCTTTGAGCGCGCCGCGATTCCCCCCAAGGCGTCGCCTCACGCCTCACCTCTGATGACAAGCGTGCGGAGCCGGCCGCTCAATTGCCCGATCAATAGGACATCTGTGCGCGTCATGAAGACCACTGCGTCCATCAGGAAGTCCCACAAAAACGAGACAAACTGCTTCCAAATAAGCTCCATTCCGGCACGAGGACAAAAACAAACAAAGAAGCAGGGCCAGGCTTCAGCCACACGTCTGTGACGTGGACGGCGGTCATGGGAAGATGATGTCACACTGCTCTCCAACTGCCGTCCGAGCAGCCGGCCTGCGACTGATTAAAAATCCATGGTCCTCCCCGGGGGGGAGGCCCTCGATCGATACGTCTTGATCGATATCTTTGTCTGCTGACGTCGTGCCGATGTGCGGACATGACAGAGGTCGCCGCATACTTCCACGGCTCTCAGGCACGGTTATCGTCACCGACGTGCGGACCCTCCTCCCTCATATCGGCACTGAGGCCTTGAGCTGCCTTAAGCGTGAGCCAAAAACACAGAAGGTTCACTGCAAACCCAGCTAAGACGCGAATTACTGCAGCAAACACGCTTCAAAAAATAAACCATGAATGGTGTAGGTAATTGTAGCATAAATGACAGATTGCAAGCAACACCCCCTTCATTACACCACCACCCCTCCCGTGATGCCCCCTCCTTCTTAAAGAGCAAAACCTCATCAACTCCATCCTGTCACACTGGATAACAGGTGTACTGCCCATTATCCTTCAACAGATCAATACTTTTAACTATACATACATCGTGCCAGACAGGGGTGTCAGGGGGGCATGGATTTGGGGGGGCCAGCACTTTACAGGGGTTTATTTATACATAAATTTGGGTGGGGGTGGGGGGGCAGCAAGAAATTCCAGCTAAGCTCCTGACGCCAGATGAGATTTTATACGGACCAGTCCTTGTTCTCAGAGACTTGTAGACAACAATAAGTGAATAAAGCACGACAAGCCCCCTCCAAAGGAGGCTCATATGCACTTGAAAATGACTTTATTAGCAGTTTGCCATAGGGTTCCTTTGACACATTTCTTACATAAGTGCCGCAGCTCACCCCTTTAACGGTGTTGCATTGTGGGAAGACTGCCGGGGAAAAATGCACTGTCCCTGCGAGACAGTCAGAGTGACCTGACCCAGATCATTCATTCATCGCTCATCACTCACGCCGACGTGGCACGTGCCTTCGTGGGGGCTGCCTCGGACCCCGCTCTCGGACCATTACTTCCACGCGGCGGCGCGTCTTGCTGGGAGAGAGCCACGGTTGCCGTAAGAGAATGGTGCTATGTGTCAGCCTTCACAGACAGTTTCCGTGGCGACTGACAAAGCAGCTTTCTCTGTTGCTGGGCATCAGCTAGTCCCTCAGGCGCTTCGTCTGATTGGCTGAGGGTCACCGAGGGCTTTCGAAAACAGAAATGCACTAAATTACGAAATCAGCTGTGAAATTTGTTATGATGCTGGATTTAGGTCTCATTTGGAGCACCGGATTACGTAAGTTGTCAGTAGTTCTGGAACACAAGGTTATACACATTCAAAGCCACTAACTTCTTATTACCTGATTCTCCCGCTGTCATTATGGCAGATCAAAATACGAGGTAAGACAAAACGCGATGGGATTTAGTGAGCTTTCTTCCTTTACGATAATTACACAGGCCATTCTCTAAAAGTACAATGATGCGTCGGTCTGAGGTAAACATGGGTGTCAAATCTCTAAGCCCCGCCCTGAAAGTCCAGGTGCCTCCTTGGCAGGCAGAACGACTGGGAGACCACCTGTGCTCTGCAGCAGAAAGGGGGTGGGGTCATGAAAAAGGGGCGGAGACTTGAGATTGGGCAGAGTTTAATCGGTAACTTGGCCCAATGTCAGACTGGTGCGATGAAGCCGCTGCTCGGCTTGCAGCCGGAAGGTGACAACATCCCGCTGCTGATGTCTGTGGGACCCATAAATTTTCCATGACCCTGACTTTGTGCAGGCACGCCTCAGAATACGCCATTGTTCGCCACACGGAGCTCAAACCCAGCTGCTGAACTTGTTACACCAAGTTTAACCCATTCAGACAAATAAAGGAACAAAACAGCTACTTCCCGCTAACAACATCAAACAGCAATTAGCTCCAATGCTAATCTGACGTTTAGTTAGTTGGAGTCGCAGCATATATGGGAAATATGTGCGGCAAATCTTTAAACATTAACGGCCCACCGCCGCCCTCTGCCTCCTGCGCCCACACGCTTGTGGGAGTCCCATCCAGCTCTGCGTGTTTTCGGTGTTAGCAAACGGCAGGTTGCCATAGCGAGCCGGTAAACTGAGTCTGCTTGGAGTCCAGAGACCATCGGGGAACGCGGCCTGGAAATGCCACCTGGCGATGTTAACCTCGCTCGGCTCAGAGCGACAGAAGCTCGCTTAGGAAAATATTTTCAAAGAACAATTTTTTCAATTAAAACCGCGGCAGCCGCTGGCTCCTCCTTGTCATATTTACTCGCTTTTCTTTGCCTGAATAGCCTACGACTGAAAACGCAGAGAGGTTCAGTTCAACCACTAGGTGGAAAATATTTAGGAAAATGGCCTAATGAAAGATTATTAAATATAAGGTGTCAGGGTGCTTCTGGTGAGCATCTCAAATGAGAAGAGAGCGGGGAAATGGCCGGACTCATGAGGTTCGCATGGAAGACACACGGTGGAGGAAAAAGCACGACGTTAAGGCGAGTGTGGAGGCTCTCACAGGCGAACAGAAGCTTCTGCTGTGCTGATCTGGGTCAGTAGGCAGCCTGATGGTTGTGCCGCTGGATCTGAGCCCAACAGCAGCTGGTTAAAGTAGCAGGAGAGACTCTAAAGCTGCATCCCTCAGCAGACTGCAGAGCCTAGTATTATTGATAGTATTATTGTTAGTATTATTATTAGTAGTAGTAGTAATCGTAGTAGTAGAACACTAGTGGCGAAAATTGTGGAAATACTTCCAATTTTTAGAGATTGCAGAACTTCATTCCAGATAATCTCTAGTTACTTATTCATTTAATCATCCAATGTATGATATGTGTAGCATTCCTTTATTGTTTTTAGACATTACCGCCAATATTCATGTAGCAATTTTTAAAATTTCGTGCTGGAAATGCTAAAGGTTTCCACAATTTTGGCCACTGTTGTATTAGTAGTCATCGTTGCCGTTACTGATCGTTTTTACTCGTTTCGGGAACTGGATGTTATGCTGCAATAGGTCAGGCTCAGTTAAGCCCAGCAGCAGCCAGGAGTTCCTTCACGTCTTCAGGTTTGCAGTGAGAGCTTCACGCCCTTCGTTACCTCACTGCCTCAGTCATGACCGTCTGCATCACCGAGAACCAGGAAGTGGCTTTGTACCGAAGGTCTCAACGAGTACAAGATGAACCAGGAACCGGACTCACAGGTCCAGGGGTAGCCCCCCCATGCCCAGTTCCCCGGAGTCTGCTGTGGGTACGGGTTACACTGGCTGGTCTCCAGCACTGTGCCAAACTGCTCTGAATGCTGGTCGATGGACAGATTGCTCTTTGTGCTGAAGGGAGAGACTACAGTGCAGGACCAACATCTGCATAACAAAGCCAGGGTGGTGGGGGGGGGCGGGGGGGAGGGACATTCACATTTAGCTGTCAACAGCCTCCAGTTATACCAGTAAGCTCTCCAGATGTTCAAGCACTATAACTGCACTGCAATGTGAAATCATACCACTTTCTTTGTTCCTTAACTTGACATTTATGGTTTATACTAAATTTATCTTTATTTTAATTCAATTGCGCACATTAAACTTGCCAGAGGAGAAAACATACCTAGAATAATTTATAATGAATCTATTTAAAAACATAACATTGTCATCTATGTGACATGCATATGGAGAAAACACACTTAATTAGCATTGTAAAGTGGATCAGGGAGTCAAGCAGCAACTAAGACTTTCTAAGGGTTTCTAAGATGTTCTCTGTTTCATGGGTAGAACACAAACACACACACACACACACACACACGTTGGTGTTAATATCTTTGTGGGGACTCTCCATTCATTTCTATGGGCTAAACCCTAATCCCAACAATGACCTGAACCCCCACCCATCCTTAACCTTAACCATAAATAACCAAACAAAATGCAAGACTGTTGGCAGGTTTAGAGTTTTGATTGCAGTCACAGATTTTTATAAAACTGAGTTTCCCCTTGCAGGCCCCCCTCCCCCTAAAATATCAAAATATTTTTATTACATTATGGGGACATTTAGTCCCCACAAGATAATATATACATACCCCACCCCCCACGCACACACCTACAGGTCACACCTTCGGAGATGTCTCAGCACAGGGCGGAGGGATATGAATTAGGATTCTGGCCACACCTTGACTCACAATGGGGGGACTTTCTCTGTCAGGAGCAGTAGGTACTGAAGCCCTAAACATGCTGCCTGACACATTTTCGACAGCAGCCCCAGATCTGCCCTTTTTACACCACTGCTCAGACTCTGCCTGGAGCCAGCGGAGCACCTACAAACCCCCACCCCCCCACCCCCCCACCCCAAGTTCAAATATTTCACTTCCTAAAGATGAGCAGAAGCTATGAAACTAGTGCAGCAAGCTGTGTGTGCATCTCAGCGTCACACATTGTATAGCTATACAGCTTAACGAGGAAACAGCGCATCCCTTTACATTACACGGTACTGGCTGCTGGCCGTAGTGACACAAACCGCAAACGAGCTGCTTATCAGCGGGGCTGATCGCTTCATTCAGACTGGGCCGTAAATTTTCTTTCTTATCAAAACGTCAGTCAGCTGCAACTGGAAAATGCAGTCAGCACAGCGGAAACAACGCAATGTTTGCGCTACGTTTCCGTCGTACAGTCGAACATATTAACGCAAACATTCCCCCGCTCGCACCCGAAGTTTTTATTGGAATCCAGCGAATCTGGGAAAAACCTGCAGAATTTCGGTTTAAGACTCAAAACAAAACATCTTATGTTACCAACATAAGAACAGGACTGGGCTCTGTGTCAGATCTTATATATGGTCTCTGCACCTGTCATTCTCAGAGACTACCCTTAACTAACTACCTTTACCGTCAATTAGCTACCCTGTCTTTTGTAAATTTAAATCAACAGAACATTTAAGAGACAACTTAGCACTATGAAGGACTTTCTAGCAGTAAATATATGAATATCTGTTGTTTAACTTGAGGGCGTCAGTCACTTGGGAGCACTTGAGTGTAATTACCCAAAATTCATTGTTTTAGAAAGCAATATGGGTGACGTGCATGTGTTTTCATTACTTCATTCCTACAGCATTTCTTTATGCATAATTGAGTTCAATTGGCGGCTGGTTATTGAGCCCAGCTCTCCATCAGGGATGCTTAATAAATGCTTTAGACAAACCTGATACTTGGGAGCTAAGAAGGATGGACTTTAACCAATTGTTCCATTGTTAACCTATTGTTCTCCTCGCCACAGAGCACAGATGGCCTTTGCGATGGAATTTGTAACAGTGTTTTTCATAATTCCGTGCTGCTCTCCGATGAGGCAGCGGAACCAGTTGGGACCTGGAGCGTGATGGAGTGGAAAGGGCGCCAGGTGGAGTAGGTGGTGAGTAGGTAGCGAGTAGGTGGTGTGTAGGAGGCACGTCAACACAGAGATGGTGGAGAGAAAATTCTCCTGAAGATCAGCATGAGAGTGGACCCCGATGTTTGGGAGACGTCCCAGGGGCAGTAAAGGTCAGGCACCCTAAATTTGAATATCCAAACAGATACAGAGACCCCCCTCCCCGTGCACTGCCCCTGTACCCACCGCCCCCACCCCAGGCATTAATCATTTTTATATTCTAGTCTGTTTTCTTAATGATTCAGGTTGATGACAGAGGAGGGCTTGTCAGAAACCCAGGCAGATTAACTTCTCTGGGGGCACTAGCCTGACAAGGCTGCCCCACCCCCCCAAAAGAAGGCTGAAAGACAAATGAAAAAAACTTACCAGTAGGAGGGTGGAGTGGGGTGGGGTGGGATTTAGGAAGTTTACAGTAACTGCTCCATTTTCCCAAGGCAGGAAAGCACCCTGGGCTCTCGACTGAAGCCTAATATGGCCTAAGCATCCATCCGCCCCTGAAAAACTGAAAATAGGGGAGACAGGGGGCTCAGGTAGGACTTTCACAATAACAACAAAACATGTGCACCATTCAGATATGACCGTAAACTGTGCTCTGTTAAAGGGAAGGAGTAGTGCCCTATGGTGGCGAGGACATGGGTGTGGGAGGGGACAGAAAGGGGGGGGGACAGTGTGGGAGGGGACAGAAAGGGGGGGGGACAGTGTGGGAGGGGACAGAAAGGGCGGGGGGGCAGTGTGGGAGGTTCCATTGTCTGTATCTCACAGCCAGCAACTCAGTGGCTGTGAAAAGAAAAGCCTGTTACTCTCACGCAACTCCAAAAAAAAATAAAATAAATAACACAGGCTCAAGGTGTGATTTACTGGAAATTCTTCATAGGGTTTATAGTGTTGCAAGAAAGAGAAAACCACACTTTCGAACAAGGTGACTCTGAAGGGCAAATGGATGCAGATGAAGAGACAAGGGAAGAATGAAAGATTGATTTAAAAAAAAAAGAGGAGAGCAAGAAATGATCTGGCAATGGGGTTACTGTAAACTGTGAGTCATGATTAAACTACAGGTTGCCCTTCGCTCCTTATTCACAGCCATGGTGACTGTTAAGTGCCAGTCTAGGGATAGAGCAGAGGAGATGGCGAAAAACCCCCAACACACGACGAACAAAATAATCAGTAAAACAAAAGATTTATTACAAATGATACAAATAATGGCTCGGATAACAAACGATGGAAAACAAGACCCACTAACAAAAATACCAAGAGACAAAGCCAAAGCCATGTCTGTCTGTCTCTCACACAAGCAGCAAACGGTCATGACGACAGACCGTGACTGGGGCGGAGTATCGCTGATGGAAGAGCGCAGCCTCGTCTCTCAAGGGAACAGCACCCCTTTATACAGCCGCGCAGCCAATCACTGACGGCAGGAACAGGAACAATTAACCACCACCGCTGCCACTGGAATGTCCTGCAGCACAACGCAGTCACAGAGCAAAGCACCGCGAACACACCGAGACGTAACAGTGACTCACCGTCAAGAAGACCCTTGGAATTTCACAGAGGACCAGTACATCTGTACCAAACAAAAGTCTTGTACACTACAAAAGTATATATCAAAGGCATTGATTTGAAAGAGTTCACAAGCCTGAGCAGCTTTCAGAATAACTGAACAGAAGAAGAATTTCAGATTTAAATTAGTATTTCATCTGATGCTTTTATCCAAAGCAAAGTGAGGAATGATTTTGGGGTCAGACTGGTGGATTACTGGTCCTGTTGGGGTTAAGGGCCCAATGGTGATATGATTATACAGCCAAACACGGGATCCAATCCCAAAACCTTCCAAACACAGGCACAGACGCCTAACCCCCTTAGCCACCTAAATTTAACATCACACAAAACTGTTCGGTGAATTGTCTTTAATCTGCTACCAAGAACTTCAAAAACATACTAAACATGCCAATATATGCTACTTAGTATCTTATTAAGGTAACTCCAATACAGAACTTTATGAAAATCCTGTCATTGTTATCAATGCTTTGGAATGTGATTTTTACATTAGCTTGCCAGGTGGGAGTTTGGTTTGGACCAGATTCCCAGACATTTTTGTGAGCTGAACCAGCCATATGAGCTGTCTTAGGCATGTGATCTGTCCCAGCCATGTGATCAGTCCCAGCCATGTGATCAATCCCAGCCATGTGATCTGTCCCAGCCATGTGATCAGTCCCAGCCATGTGATCACTCCCAGCCATGTGATCAGTCCCAGCCATGTGATCAATCCCAGCCATGTGATCTGTCCCAGCCATGTGATCAGTCCCAGCCATGTGATCAATCCCAGCCATGTGGTCAGTCCCAGCCATGTGATCAATCCCAGCCATGTGATCTGTCCCAGCCATGTGATCAATGCCAGCCATGTGATCAATGCCAGCCATGTGATCCGTCCCAGCCATGTGATCAATCCCAGCCATGTGATCAGTCCCAGCCATGTGATCAGTCCCAGCCATGTGATCTGTCCCATGCCGTTCTGTCTAAGCAGCCAGGCCGTTGACACTCTGGGTTTATTGAGCATCCGCAGTAGTTTCTTTAGTGTTACATGACGTAGTGCAGCTGGATGAACTCCGCTGGCTTCACGGGGACCCAGTTGAAGTGGCGGGATCCTGCTGGGCTTCACACGCTCTCGCGCTGCTGTCCGGCTGGCCCGCGGGCCTTGGCGGGAGGCACCCTGAGCAGGGTGAAGGCAGACGGCAGGGTGCTACCACGGAATGGGGGCTGGTGACTTCATTCACCATGATGATGTACTCACCTGTTATGTAAGAGTAAGTCAAGAGTGAATTCACTAAGGACCCCAAAGAGACAGAGCTCAGAATTTTAGAAAACAAAAGAGCAGAGAAGTAGATCACTAGAGAAGTTTTTTTCCTACATGTTACTACTTGTAATAAACCCAGTTTCCAGTATTAATGCGCCCACCTTTGGGTAAAACGCAATTCTACTAAAAAAGATGGAAGGCGGATCTTTTATTTTCCATCTTGATCTGAAGTGAGGCTGATATGATTGGCGTCACCGGTCTAGACCTCCCTGGATCTGTCTTACAGCAGCCGTAGACGCCACCAAAGACTGGAGAGCGAGTGCAAGACATATGCAGTTCTAGACCCCATTTTTTGTATTGGCCCTCCTGAAAAATAATTACTCTAAAATCAGTTAGCGATTTGTCCCGTATTCTCATATACATTTTGCTCTGCAAATTCATCATAGGGGACCCTCCCCCTCAGCAAATTTAATTATTGGAGAACCGGGGGCAGGGGGGTTCGCATCCCCTTAAGAGTCACCCCTAGTGCAAGGGTTCATGAAACAAATTATACAAAAGCCCCAGGTGGTGTCTGTATTGTTTTTACAGCAGGCAGTGCAGTGCTCAAAAAACCATAACCAGAAGGTTGCAGGTTCAAGTCCCATGAGAATCCTTAAGAGCAGGTACTTAAACTGAGCTGCCCCCGTACACACATCAAGCCGTTTTGATAAAGGTAATTAAATGTATACATTACATTTTGCCTGTTATAATGACTTCCTGGCTTTGGCTGTCAGCTGCTCTCTGCCCCAACCTGCAGGAACCCGCCGTTCCCACAGCCCTGCGACCGTGTCGACCGCCTGCCTGTGTCACATCTGGTCCCCCTGGTCACGCCTGGCGTTTCACACACCTTGTGCTTTCATTGGGGGGCATGACCTTCCCTACTGCAATAGGGCAGCGGCCAAATCTGACAGAACAGCCAACGGCTGTTATTCAGGCACCGATCTTTCCCACACCTACTAGACTTTTCATTAATCTGGCTGCCCCCCTCCTCCCCACGTCACCTCGAAGGACAAAAACTTCACTAAAAGTAAATTTCTGCATTCCGAAGTAAAAATGTGTTTGCGCTTCTTGTTGCATTTGAAATAAATCACGTATTCTCCTGGAATAAAGAGCCTGTCAGTACTGCATTTCAGATGAACTACTGGGCTTAGGGAAGTAGGTCTACACAAGGTCTACATTTCATATCTTTATAGACTGCACAAAGCGGTTTGATGGTCTGTGTGTACTGGGGTTGTTGCTGAAGATGAGAAATATATGTGAAAAGGAAACAGAATTCCTGAGATTGTGATACTAGTAGTGAAAACTATCATATCACACCGATCTGAGACCTTTACAGTGTTTTATACAATTAGCAACATCTCAAACCTTTTTGAATTTTAGTGGAAAATATGGCTACTTTCATACTTAAAAATGTAAATTTCTAAGCAAATATACTTTCATGTAACCTGATATTGAACAACTAGTTCTTATTAGAGGAGATTTTCTTTTGGGCAGAGTGATTTTTTTTGGACCAATAGCTTCATTCAGTTATATATACAAGACCATCCATCCATCCATCCATCCTTCCATCCATCACCACTTATCCAGTACAGTGAATCTGGAACCTGATCCAGTGAGAATAAGGCAGGGGATACCCAGGATTGGATGCCAGGCCACTGCATATATGTAAATTTGAATAGTATAGTTTAAAGAACCTGAACATTTGTTAAGCACTATAGTGTGATTAAAGAATAGGGTACCGGCCCCTGGAAGATACATATTTATAACCAAGAGGGAAGGTCTGCTTATGCCCACATAAGGTCACATGGCTGTGCACGTTTCTATTGGCAGTGCTCGAATGTCACCCCCACCCAGCTGAAACACGGCTGCCCCCCCCGTGCACATGTGCCATTCTGTTTAGCTGGCATTTACAGTTTGGTTTCTATTTGTATTGACACATCCTGAATTTAAATCCACACAAAGAACGCGTCTTATATTCTGTCTTAGTTAAAGGGGTGTTATTTTATTTGCTTAATATTTATTTTTAAAGGCCGAAAATAATTTTAGCGTGCTTATCGTGTCTGAATACGAGGTTGGGGATGAGCTACATTAAAGTCTAGTCTGCAGAACATAGGCAGCTTTAGTGATGTGAACCCAGTTTTAGAAAAGCTGCATGGAGGTTCCTCAGATGGGACCATCTGTTCAAATGAGAAAAATGTATGATCATGATTCATGATGAGAAAAACGGAACTGAGCTCTCAAGGACTGCGCTCCATACACTCCATAACACTCTGCACCAAGCACATATTTTACCCCCATACAGTAACAGGCCCCTCCCTGTCCAGCAGAGTTTCTTCCTATCTGCAAAGGTAGCTACTGACAACCACTTCTCATGTGTTTTTGGATCTACGCTTGTTTTTCACCATGAAAGTTTCTAAATTTATTTTTTTTTATTTGCAAAGTAAGAGATGAGAACGGTGCCAAAAATTGCTCGAACCACTAGAGCATCTGATTTTCCATGCGTCAACCGGACAGGAATCACCGTCACTATTGATTTCAGGCTCATCGATGGCCTGAGAACAACCTGTCGCTCACAAACAGGCCTAAAAAGCCATGCGGTCATATGCACCGGGGGATGAAGGCGTACCCACCTTGAGCGACTTCATTTATACTGCCTTCAGAAACACAGCTGGGTTTGACAGTGTCCGTGTTCATCAGAGGTTTGGGGCGACAAAGTCTGTCGGGGATGGTTATGCAATTCTGGACATGGCTGACACCATCAGCGAGACACATACCTTCTGGATCGTGCCGAAACTTCTCCAGCTGCTAATTAGCTGCTGATTAAAAGCTTCCTGTGTCCTGAGCGAGCGTTTCCCACGGAGGCTTCCGGAGAACCAGCGCGTCCTGGCGCTGCCCTGGTGGGCGGAGCCTCCCATCCCTCGTCCCTGGAAACACAAGCCTCAGACAGGGGGGCGATTCTAAGATTTTTTTTTTTTTTAAATGAGGGGCCATAATTCATACAGAGGGACCAACCTTATCGTCGGCCAATGATATGATTTGAATCATTGACTGACAGGGGTAGGATGCACTCAACGGGCCAATCAGCTTATAGAAGAGTGCCCAAAGGCAACAGGTCCTGAGAAATATGGGAAGTGAGTCAGTGCTGTGCAGTCAGTGGGGCCTAACCAAAAAAAAAAAAATGTTGAGATGCTATAACTGGAGCGCCTAAACTGTTACATGTCCCTCGATGTCGATGGAGCCTGCGATCACACTCCTCCACGAGGGCCCGGCTGAGGTGGGGTGGTGGTGGCGGGGGCTATGTGGGACTGAGCCCGTTAAGCTGTGGAGCATGCTCCCTACAGCCATTAGCTTCTCAAACCTGAGCCCCCCACCCTGTCAGGACTGAAAGGCTTCCCTGAGAGCGGGACTGTGTGCGGATATACACGTCTGTTTGCTGTATCCCTGCAGGGACCTCACACCGACTTGCACTCCAGCGTGAGCTACGATTACAAGCCCCACGCCAACACGACTCGAAGACATATGAAAGGCGATCGTGGAAAACATAGCCGGCACGCTTTCCCTCGCAGCGGTGGGAAGGAGTGCGGCTTTGTGCATGTGCTTCTTCACGTGGGAACATGAAAGAAGGCCCCAGAATGAGAGCTTCTGAAATACCTTCCAACTGACTGTCATAATACAAATATCACCAAGCTCATTGTTTTATCCAAATCAGCCTGCCTGTCTAGCTCACTCACCTGCATGCACGTCTGACTATACTGCCTGCCTGCTCACATATCTACCCCCCTGCCCACCTACCTGCCCGCCTTCCTGCCCACTTATCTCCCTGTCTGCCCACCTGCCTGCCCACTTATCTGCCCGCCGACCTCCCTTCTTGCCCACTTATCTGCCCACCTACCTGCCCCCTACCTAGTCACCTACCTGACTGTCTACCTACCCACCTACTTGCCCACCTTCCTGCTCACTTATTTAGCGCCGTGCATTGATGGGAATTTTTCCCTTCCGCGGATGTTGTGTGAGCGCCCTGAGCACTGCGCATTGAGGGGAATTTTTCCCTTCCGCGGATGCTGCGTAAGCCCCTTTAGCGCCGAGTATTGAGGGGAATTTTGCCCTTCTGCGGATGCTGCGTGAGCCCCTTTAGCGCTGAGCATTGATGGGGAATTTCTCCCTTCCGCGGATGCTGCGTGAGCCCCTTTAGCGCCGCGCATTGACGGGAATTTTTCCCTTCTGCGGATGCTGCGTAAGCCCCTTTAGCGCCGAGCATTGATGGGGAATTTCTCCCTTCCGCGGATGCTGCGTGAGCCCCTTTAGCGCTGAGCATTGATGGGGAATTTCTCCCTTCCGCGGATGCTGCGTGAGCCCCTTTAGCGCCGCGCATTGACGGGAATTTTTCCCTTCTGCGGATGCTGCGTGAGCCCCTTTAGCGCCGAGCATTGAGGGGAATTTTGCCCTTCTGCGGATGCTGTGTGAGCCCCTTTAGCGCCGCGCATTGACGGGAATTTTTCCCTTCTGCGGATGCTGCATGAGCCCCTTTAGCACCGAGCATTGATGGGAATTTTTCCTTTCTGCGGATGCTGCGTGAGCCCCTTTAGCGCCGAGCATTGACGGGAATTTTTCCCTTCCGCGGATGCTGCATGAGCCCCTTTAGCGCCGCGCATTGACGGGAATTTTTCCCTTCCGCGGATGCTGCGTGAGCCCCTTTAGCGCCGAGCATTGACGGGAATTTTTCCCTTCCGCGGATGCTGCATGAGCCCCTTTAGCGCCGCGCATTGACGGGAATTTTTCCCTTCCGCGGATGCTGCATGAGCCCCTTTAGCGCCGAGCATTGACGGGGATTTTTCCTTTCCGCGGATGCTGCGTGAGTGCCCTGAGCGCCGCATTTTGACGGGGATTTTTCCCTTCCACGGATGCTGCGTGAGTGCCCTGAGCGCCGCATTTTGACGGGGATTTTTCCCTTCCGCGGATGCTGCGTGAGTGCCCTGAGCGCCGCATTTTGACGGGGATTTTTCCCTTCTACGGATGCTGCGTGAGTGCCCTGAGCACCGAGCATTGATGGGGAATTTTTCCCTTCCGCGGATGCTGTGTGAGCACCTTTGGCTTGGCGCATTGATGGCGATTTTTCCTTTCCGCGGATGCTGCGTGAGTGCCCTGAGCGCCGCATTTTGACGGGGATTTTTCCCTTCCGCAGATGCTGCGTGAGCCCCCCAAGCACCGTGCCTGGGAACCAGGAAATGGGCAGCTGCTCTGTAATTTAGTGCCGCCACTCTCAGACTGAAATGTGATACAGCGGCGTGCATGAGTATGGATTTGAGTGTGTGTGCATGTGCGTTAGTGTGCATGAATACATGTATGTGTCTATGCCTGCGTATCTGTGTGTGTGCATATATCCATGCATGCGTGTCTGTGTGTATGTTAGTGTCAGTGCATGCATGTCTGTGTGAGTCAGTGTGCACAGGTGCGTGTGCGTGCATACATGTCTGTGCATGTGTGTGTACATGTGTGTCTCTATATGCATGTGTATGTGCATGCCTGTGCATGCATGTCTATGTGTGTGCATGTGTGTGTGTGCATGCGTGTGTGTGCATGCGTGTGTGTGCATGCGTGTATACTCCTTGTTTTCTTTTTTTAAGTGATATTCCTGCTTCCTTTAATGACATATGAGCTAAAACGGTAGATCAAACGCGCTGTGAAATTGAAGCCTTCCTTTCAAATAAAAATACACACAGACGCACACAAGGGCACGTACACACACACACACACACATACACACACACACACACACACAGGCTTTTATTACATTGTGGGGACATTTTGTCCCCTCCAGAGTGATATAAACCTAATCCACACTCACACAGACTGCTACTAAAAAGGCAGCCGTCCCCTTTCATTGTGTAACTGGTTCCCTTTGTCCCCCACTGGTGGAATCCAAATTGCACTCATGCGGAGAATCGCTCCCAACAAGGGACCTGCACACAAAGACAATCAGCTGCCGAATGACCCATCCGCGAGCTCGCCGGCTCACTGTAACGCGTCTCGGTGCTCTTTAACAGCCCTGGCTGGCCGGTGGAGGAAGCGAGGCCTTCTCAGCCTCCTAAGATAGCTCCCTTTACTGTCCATGTAAGGCCCTCTGTTTTTACCCTCATGCCGACTCAGGGATTCTGCCAAAGCTAGGGCGAGAAGGCCCAGCACGGCTACCGCAGGAGCAGCAGGCCTCAGGGTTGTCCCAGATACGAGCGGCCAAACCTCGGCTGTTTCTGCAGCGGTCACATGCTCGGCGTCTCCTCCGCTGACACAACGGTGCTCAGCTGGCACCGCTAGCACTGCTACAAATTGTGCAGACATATATATTTTCTTTTTATGCGCATCTATAATTGCATGTACAGAGGGAAAAAAAATACAAGGATGAACTGTAGGAAAACGACGGTTGAATTACGACGCATAGCATAGATGGTTTCCAGAAGTTGTGTTATTTTGCTAAATGAGCATTTGTGATATATAGGTTTTATATAAGGCTGACTGTGGCAAATCCTCTCTCATCCTGTATTCCCTCAGTAACCTCCAATCTATTTGTAGATGGAATTACTGCTGTACCAAAAATGAGAGCAAAAAAAAAAAACCAGACTCATACCCTCACCTCCCTCCAGCCATTTCTCAAAACACCTTTTCTGGAAATATTTCCTTGTTGACCCAATAATGGGTAATTAGTATTATGAATAAAATCCGTCTCACAGTGTATTCCGTCCGACTTCCATTTGCTCATCCTGGTCAGGGAGGCAGGACAGTTTATTTAATTCAGTTCAATTATTTCATATAGCGCTCCTCAAATGCCACTGACCCTGAGTGACTGTTTGTAGAAATCTCGGCACTGTCGAGGAATAAAGGCAGTTTTGTTCCTGACTATACTGTGAAATCTTCGGTCATCTTTGTGACTGGTATTTCTGATCCAAGGTTACGACAGAACATATAAAAGTACACTCTGAACGGAGTCGTGCTCAGAACAAGAATTAAAACTGCAAACATCACTGCGAAGAATAAGATGCAGTAACTGTAAGCCGCTTGGCAAATGATAATGACCCAGATATGACTCTTTATTTAGGCCAGTCCTGAACTGACACCATTTTATTTGCTTCCCACGTCTCTGTGGCACTGAGAAATCTCCAGCTTCCGGCAGGCAAACCCAGCCTCCTTCCTGAGCGGAGGCTGATTCAGTGGTTAAAGAACTGGCACACGATTGGGGAAGAGAAGGGAAATGCTGTTGTACCTTCTGGTGACGTCAGAAGGTTGTGTAAATCGAGAGAAAAGCGAAGTTGCACCTCTAACTCTGATTGAGAGTGAAAGCAAAGGAAATGAACAGCGCTGGGTCACTGGCCCTCTGATCATGGAGACACTAACCTGGCAACACGTTCCTGCTCCCCAAGGCTGTCCTTCTTTATGTGACCAACAGGTGGCGCTCTCCCGTTTGCCCTACCATTGAGGCAGAGAGAAGTACGTGAAACGAAATTACTGGGGACCTTCCCTGTACAACATACCCCGAGTCCCCAAAACGGGAGGCACCCAGGAACCGCACGCTGGCCCGTAATTTTCCGTAGGCTGGGCCATGGTGTATCAGCACTAAGCCTAAAGTCTAAATGTTAAACAGCAAAGTTAGCAATTACTGTAATTACTACTGTGAGCACAGTGGCAGACTGCGAGCAAGGTCCATGCTGCTAAAAAGAATTTCGCTATTAAAAATGGTTTGTGGGCGCTTTAGAGATATGTCTAGATGATTTCGAATTGAGACACGTCCATGCTGATCCCCGCTCACACTCATATAGCCATTCGTTGTATTTATTGCACTCACTGTTCTAATTTGCACGCTTTTCGTTACTCCTGTGCCGTACCGTTTTTGCGTACTTCCTATTTGGACTATTGCTTTATTTGCACTACACTTGCGATACACCACACCTGTGGTGTTTGCACTAATTTTTTTGTCCTTTTATAATCACTCTTTTTAGCACCGATCAAGAAAACGTACCTTAATCTAGTTGTACCGCAGAGCAATGACAATAATCTATTCCTGTTCTCTTATTACCTGTACAACTAGAAATTAACTGAATTTCCTGGTCCTTTTTTATTACAAATTTTTCACTGGAGGTTACAGTTGAACTGCATGCACACCTTGACCTGACAGATAAGCCCCAAGAATCCTTGAATTAGTTATTTCATCGCTGCTCTTGTTACTCTTGCACGTGAGTTTTGCACTCAGCTGCACTTAACAAATATGAAGGGACACGATAAATAAAGTGATTTGATTTGATGTCTCTGTGCGGAGTGTTAATGAGGAAGAACAAAGCAGTTTCTCATGCAGGACGCTTTAGCGGGGAATCTGCAGACCTTGAATTCCAGGGGCAGCTGAGCTGACTGTATAATGCAGCACCTGCCCATTTCAAGCGCATGACGCTGAGCCAATGCAAAAGCGTGCACTTTTTTCTGCGTGTTAAATCCACTCCCAGGAAAGGCGTTGCCCATGTCCCCCGAAGCGGTCCGATGTCATTCCCTGCAGGATGCGGTGGGCTCGACAGGCCCGCCTTGGAAAAACGGCGCTCAGACGTGAGCGAGGCACCGGCACCGGCGACGGCAGACGCCCGGCCGTCCAGTCAGCCAGACGTGAGCGAGGTAATTACCGCGGCGCGGCCCAGCAAGGGAATTCACGCCGCCACTGCCTTCCCATCACTGGCGGTCACTCAAATCACCGGCAGAGGGACGACGCTCTCCGGAGTTAGAGGAGGGGGAGGAGGGACTTGTCACCGGCGGCAACTCGCTCACTGAGAACGAACGCTGTCAGGCTTGAAGGAGCGTTCATTACCCCGCAGGACAGGAGTCGCTCCGGAAGGCAGAGCCATCAGCCGAGCTCACGTCAATTGAATTTCTTACATAATCCATCCATCTCCCTTACTTGCTGCCCAGCAGAGGGACGCAGGGAGCCCACAGCCTGTGGCAGGAAGGGGAGGGCACCAGGCAGGGGGACACCTGGGACAGTATGCCAGTCCATCGCAGGACACACACACACACACACACCGTGGGCAGTCACCCACACACCTACAGCCAAGTTATCAGACTATGGGAGCAATGCAGTGTACATGGAAAAAACCAGCACCAGCACTCAACACCAGCAGATGCAGACCCAGTTCTGAAGGTGTGAGGCCACACTGCTACCTACTAAGCCAACCCGCTACCTCTTTGTAATTATATAATATTAAACACGCGCAATGGGCAGTTCATTAGCTACGCCTGCTTGCTAACACGAATAGCCTGCTCCTCCAAGCAGTGAATCGTGGTTTCTGACTGGATTCATACAGAATGCTGACAGCTCCACTTACTGTTCGACTCGAAGCAACAGAGCGGCCGAGACGCCTGATCTAAGTGGTTTTGTGGCGCGATTATTGGCGCCAGACACCGTGGGTCCAGCATCGCAGAAGCAGCCTCCCTTCTGGGATTTTCAGTGTGTAGGATTTACGAAGAATAGTGAAAAAAAAAACATCCAATCAGCAGTGCTTCTGGTGCCGAGAACACCCTGTTAATGAGAGAGGTCAGAGGAGAATCAGCGGACTCGTTAAACTTAACAGGAAGGCCACAAGTGCAAAAATAACAGGCTAGTACAACAGTGGTGTGCAGGAAGGCTTCTTTGAATCCACAACTCACCGTTCATGGAAGTTTTACTTACAGAAAAATGTTCTGAGGGCAGAACGAAAAATGATTGGTTCAGAGAGATAACCAATCAGACTGCGGAGGTGGTGGGTCCAAGCAACTAGAGAAGGTGGGACCAACCAATCATGTCTTGGTCTCGCCTCCTGTAGTGGTTTGGAACCCCCCACCTCTAGAAATCTGATAGGTTATCTCTCTGATTGGTCATAGACTACTCTTTGCCTTGCAGAGAAGATTCAGGCCCAGGCCTTGAGCCTGTGGTGTACAGTATATGTCCCTAATTACTGCCCAGCACAGCAATTAGCCACTAGAAAAAGGAACTGGTGGGCAGTGCAAGGAACTATAACATTTTTAACTGCCTTTTTTTGTCAGTAAAGGCGGCACACAAAAGGTGCATAATCGTCAAAGGCACGTTTGTTTGTGTGGCAATTTCTTGGCTCGGTTCACAGTAAGGCGAGCCCCGACGAGACTCCGAAGTGTGCTTTTGGCTGCTTGATGCTTAACGCTTCTTGCCTGCAAGCTCCCATAAGGAGAGGAGAAACCTCAACAAACAATTTGTTTGCAGAGGATACGCTAAAACGCCGGGACGCGAGAGAGGGCGCGCGCGGCCCCTTCCGTCAAGCAGAAATCCCTTTGTTCGTTCGGCAGGTTTTTCATTTTTGCATTTAAATATTTTTGCATTTAACCTGAACTTGGCAGGATATCTGCAGCAGCCGGCTCTTTCGGTTGAAGCTGTGCAACACCCGGGCCTCTGTGAAGGCTGCAGGGGCAAGTCCCCGCGACTCAATGCGACCGCCGGCTTCACCATGTAATTAAAACCATTGAGCAACAAGCCGCGTGCTAATTTCAGGTTCGCGAGCGGCGTGCGTATTCCGACAGGCAGGAACGGCCGCCTCACACGCCCAGCGTACCCTGAAGAGAGGGTTTACTTTCCCTTCCTCGGTCTGCTTAGGAGCGGATCCGGATACGGGTGACGCATGCGTCGTGGAGCATCATTCTGCAAATCCCATCATTATGACCTCAGCTATTGAAACTACAGATATATAAACTGGGGCCGGATCACGCCAAAGAGTGTAATCCTTGCGCGGGCGGCATCTCTTTGGATGTGGGTGGATGCGAGACTGGAGCCCCCCAAAGCTGTCAGGCCTGTACACAATGGGAATTCTGTCTCCTGGGGCTGTTTTTTTTCCCTGCATTAATCCGCCCCGCTTCACGATACGCCACCGAAAAAGCATGGCATTGTTGTCATTTGCGCACACTTCAACAGCCCACCCCGACGCGCGGGCGTCTGTCCTGGCATCCAGCGGAGAGCGGCGGGGCCAGCTGGAGCGCAGACTCACGCAGAGAGCCCCCCCCCCCAGGTATAAAAAGCAGCCCAGACAATGCCTGAAAGGTGTGGGCACTGCTAGTACCGGCGCCACACCCGTCATCAATTCCAAATGAATCTCTTCCACAACATGGGTGTCCCCAACAGTGTGACTCTGCGCCCTTCAGGGTCCCAGCCAGCAGCGAACGGGCCAGGAGGACAAAGAGACAGAGAAGAAAAGGAGCAAAGGGCTTTGGGGAGGTCGTTCTCATTTAATGAGGGGTATGGGGGAGCAAGAACCGTGTGGAGCAGATGAAATCTGGGCCCTCATTTTAACCGCTCGAGTTTCATTACTTACTAGGAAGTCAGACCACATGGATGCTGAGCTGACACCTGCAAAATAAAGTTGCCCAATTACCCTCAAAACATGTGCCACACCGTATCACATTAACGATATTATACCCTGCCTTAGACTTAATGTCGATCCGTGGAGCGCTTGCAAAACACGACCCTATTAAACAGTTTAAATAGTAATACAACTCCTGGACACTTCCTTAGCAACGGTGAGCTGAACACAATAAGGCGAAAAACAGCCCAAACACAGTGTTTTCTTGGCCTGAAAAATGTAAAACAAAGAGGGGCTTTATCCTCCTGGAAAACTCTAATTAATATCCATGCCTGAAGGAGAAACTCACCCGCGCCCCCACCCCCTCCGCATTCCCTTCTCCTCTGATTTAGTGCGTTGTACCCTGGTAGACATCAACCAGAGGAACTGCCCCGAGAGAGGGAATTCCTAAGCTCTTACACACATGCCTTTGGACACTGTTTTGTAACAGCCAGCCCCCGACCCCCCCCCCCCCCCTTTTTAAAGTGCTTCAGAAGGGGTTAAGTCCCCTTGCAGCGGCATACAATTCCCTCCATATGTTTGGATTCCTCTCCACGTTACGTAAGGCGTGAGACATGCGAGCAGAGCCGTGGGGATTAAAGGCTGGGGCCTGCATAAGGCCCGGACCGCGTCCTGCGCAGCCTCCAGCTGCTTCCAATCCGGACCCCTCGCACCTGCCCGCATTTATTATCTCTGCCGGCAATGGGAACTGGCTCATTTTTCAAACTTCAGACCTCTACAATAGGTAGGAAAAATAAATAAATAAACAAATACATAAACAAAAATAGGCCTTATTTTCATTTCGTTGTTAATGTATTCCCCTCACGTGCTCTACCCTGTGTGGGGGGCAGCCGTAATAAAAAAAGAAAAGTCAGTTTCTATACGGCCTTTGTATGTTTTTTTTCTTCTTATTTATTCTGCGGTGGCGATGCTGCCTACGTCGATTTACCACGCAGTTGGAATTTACGTTGGTGTCCCGATGGACCGGGGATCTGAAAAAGGCCTGGAAAACCGGCCTCCTCTTCCGTACTTCAGTGCCGATGGAGTCCTGCCGTTAGGTCAGTCGTAACCTTGTCACCTCGCAGAGGCATCGGGACAGAGAAACAGCGACCGCTGAACGCATCGAGAAGGAACTCACACAGAGGATGTTACGTCGTCATTGATTCACCGGATAAGCACTGATTTCATTTGTTGTTAGGTAACATAATATCCATGTTTTGAGTACAACCACAAGTCATTGTCATTAAAGTTGTAGTGGATTAGCGAGCCCTGCACGCTTTTTTGGGGTGCGGTCATTTGGAGAGTGGGTTGTTGGAATACCAAACATCTATGACCCCTATTGTGCTGCTAAATGTTCTACTAAAGCCTTTCTGGGGCAACCATAATGGTGCCAAGATTCCCCTAAACCAAGGCTCACTGTCAGCAAGGGGACTCTCAGAATGGATTCAGACATAGAATTGCAGGCAGAAGTAGGACAGCAGGGGGCGCAGTAGTTAATGACATGGACCCATTATTGAATTGTATTTCTAGTAGGGGTCCTATTGCAGGTATGCACTGTAGTGCCAGTTTAAATACTGGGAAGGACCCTGCTGGAGCATCTTTGAGGTGCTTATTTGGAATTACGCCCACAGCACACTGAGCTGTAGGTAAAACCACAGGCCGATTTGGACAGAATATTAAATATAAAAGCAGGCTATCTGCATGCTAGTCCAAAGGTGATTTTTTTTTTTTTTTTACTCACAAGCATGATGCTGACTTGGTACTGCAGGGTTTTTGAAAAGCAAAAGTTTACTTCGTCGGCTGAGATAAATATTTAATGATTCCACCGAGTTTCAGTGCAATTTTTCTTTTTTCTGCTGCAGCTTAAGGTGGCTGGGAATTAAGGCCCCCTCTTGCTTGTCTTACGACGTTTACGTTTTATAGTCGAGCGGTCTGCCACATGGGGGCGCTCTGCCATGATGTCCTCGCAGGGATTCCCACTGAGACGGGGGCGGCCTCGAACGGATAAGGACTGACACGGAATGAGAGGTGGCATAATAACGTACGTAACGTGCAACAGGTGTGGCAGCCTTGCCGTTGCAGCTTTGCGACTGTGACCAAAGGGGATCTTTGAAAAGTTTGCAGGATCAGGCTACAATAGCTGCCCAGCGCACAGCCGTTACTCGACCGTTTTACATCACAACGAGGGCCTATTGTCACGTTTCTATGCCCTGGCATCGGCATCGAGGGCGCCCCGCTCATAATTCCCCACTGCCGACGGCTAGCCCACTGTTTTGACATCTACGCCAATCACTACTCTGGCACGCTATGAAGTCACCCCCTTTGTGACGCTGTTTCTCCCACTAAATCTTTTCTCATCCTTTGTTTAGGAGGGGATGGGGGGGGGGGGGGGGCGAGAGGATTTCCAAATTAATCGGAACAATGATTAAAACTTAGCATCTCGCTCGGATGATCTTAGACAATGGCGGTGGCCACGGCCCATTGTGGCAGCATCCATTAGCCAGCACTGAATTGGCAAAGGAGGAGAAATTTCATCTGTGTGGGGTCCACTCTGCAGTGGTTCTTTCACTGCACCAGTGCCGGAGACCCGCTCGAGATGACCTAGCCACTCTGTACAGGCTCCTTGATGAATGCAGCACTTCTTTGTAGACTGCAAATACATCTCTGGGGAAATTAATGGTATAAATTGGACCAAAATGAATCGTGGTTTCTTCTCCTGGGTACTGTAGATGCAAAAAAGAAAAAAAAAGTTTTGATTTCTGTAAAGCATAAAATATTTTTACACTGAGCTGCCTAACTGGCTGACCTTTCGCTCACGAGGTGACGTCGGTAATTAGATATAATCGTTTAATTAAACACAAATATTCACACCGTAGTGAAAAAACAGCTCAAACCACACGCATAAACAACATTGTTTATGTTGGTTTATGTATATAAATTATCTATACATAAACAAGTTTTTCTCCATAACAATGTAACATATGGAAAAGTCTAATGAAATCCTAAGCAGCAAAGTGCTTCGATGTGTTGTATCATTAAACAGTAAGTTGGCCGAGAGCTAATTTCCCTACACAGGAAACATTTCTATGGTCCTTCAGTACTGGGGACACTGGGAACACTAGAGCTTTTACAGGTAGATACTGGTCCGACGGGCCCCACGGCGTGTACGCATCATGCAGGCAGCCGGGCTTTCCGCCCGCTGTATATTTTTTCAATGTGTTCCTGCTACTGCACTGATGCTGCTGCCATCAAATGTGCCAGGTCAAGCTTCCCCGGCCAGACTCGGGCCCCACGCCTTGTGAATCACAGCACTGCGATGGAAATTTCTGCACCACCATGTGAATTACCGCACTGCATTTGTTGTTAGTTCTTGCAGTTTTTAACTCCATTTGTCCGTTTATCCATTTTCGCCTGACCCTCAGAAAATTACTGAAAAATCCATCTGAAAATGTGCAACTGTTGAGATTTCCTGCCATAATACAGCTGCATAGCTAATATTTCCATACTTTTATGCAGCTGGACAGGGGCGGGGCCACAGGGCCGCAGAAAGCTGATTGACTCCCAGAGTGGCCCCTCCCCTGTCACACACCAATTCAAAACATATCATTGGCTAATCATAAAGCTGGCCACTTTGTACAAATTATGACCCTGCTTATGCCCCCCACCTTAAAAAAAAAAATCATAGAAATGCCCCTGTAGACACTTAAGTGGAGCGATTCAGGTTACATACTTTGTTCACAGGAACGACAGAAAAACTCTCTTGGGATGTTAAACACCAATCTTTTGTTATGAGTCATTGTTCCTGACCTTAATGCTGGGCAGCACAACAGCCTTACTATCTAAATCTTCCTGTTATCTGTGGTCTTTGAATTACACACACACACACACACACACACTCACCCAAAAGCATGACTGCAAACTCAAAGCAAGCCGATTGCTCTTCACTCTCGTTGGCTGCAGGTACGCGGCCCTTTCAGATGTGCTTGGCTTTATTACCAGTTAATTACTAATCATTTTCTTCAACAAATAGGAATATGTAATTTCATAATACCATTGTTTACGACAGACGGACAGCGGACAGGGAAACAGCTCTGGGTGCGTATGCAGCCGTGAACAGCTCTTAGTGGAGTGTCCTCCTATTTCAAACCGCTTCCATAGCCCTTAGCAGCTGAAGGACTTCTTCCCAGACATCACCACATCAAAGGCATTCAAATTCAAGTCTGTTCAAACACAGAAATATCGGCTGGATTCAATTTCAACGCACTTATTTATTTTTCATTCTGCAGCATGGAGGGGACATAGAAAGCTGAAATAACATCGCTTCTCAGTGTCAAGGGAGAGTTCATGTGCCCCACGGCTTCAGGACGGAGACAAAAAAAATACACGTGTGTTTTTAAGGTCCGCCATTACTCGGGGTGCCGCCTTCCTGTCGGGGGGAGAGCTGAACCGTGTCAGAAGATGGGAGACTGCGCTGGGTTGGATGCCAGTATGAGAACATTTACATGTATGTTTCCTAAGCAACGACATCTTCCTGTCTTCCATGGCTTTAGCGTCTTACTCACAGTGTTCAGAAAGCCACGTTTGTATGAGAATAATTAAATGATGCCCTCCTTGCAGGACTAAAGTGACGTTCCTTAATTGCAAATGGAATTTACAGAATTTACAGTCAATACAAAAATACGTTGTTTCCTATAGGTTCATCATGGGATATTTTAGCATTCAACCAAAGGAGGTTTGTTCCCATCTATCCCAGACTAACAAACGACAAATTATAATATTATTATTAAGTTCTTAACTAAAGTAACTGGGCCAGCCTTCTGCATTTATTCTTCAACCACTCACTGCTTCCTGTGCTTCAGTGTCCCTGGTCTTGCTTGGGGAGGGGTGGGGTGGGGGGGGGGGGGGGGTCACATGAGGCACAGTCTAAGAAAACCAACCCTTTGTCTTTGGTTGAAGAATTAGTTTTATGCCAAGACCAAAGAAAAGAAGGCATCGTGTAGATCAGCCCTACGATGGACTGGTGTCATATCTAGGTTGCCTTTTCCTTATGCTCTGTGCTACCTGGGGTAGGATCTGCCACCCCAGCAAACCTCAGCATAAGTACTTGAAATGTGGACGGTTCAGAATAGGTCCAGTTTAAATCTGGCAACCCTAAAAAGCAGGTCTTCACCAACGCGTACATCTGAGGACCTCTGATCCCCACAGGCCACTCTAGCCACGCATGTTTACGCGCATGTCGAGAGCCTCTGATCCCCACTGCCTGCCGCAGCCACGCATGTTTACTTGCATGCGGGCGTGCTGCATCCCTGCTTCTCATCTCCCTTCCTCGCGGGCTGCCAGGTATGGACCGGGGTGAGCCTGCTTGCTATTCCAATCCCTGCCTCTCTTCTGACAGCCTTCAGAAGCGCGCCAGATGACCCCAGGCCTCACACCCGGTCGGCCTTTCTAGGCCGGGATACACGGTTCTCTTTAGGTATCACTGAATAATTAACTTGCGCGCGTGTGAGGGGGGCGTCTGCGAAGGTAAATAAATCATGCCGGCGTCGACCTGCCGGCTAATGAAAGCAGGAGAAGGTGAGATTTTCAAGCTCCAGAGCGAGGATGAGGCTGTCCTCGCGTGTGCAGGCTGTGTGGGGTGGAAATCAGTATTGATGCAAAAAAACCTGGGAGGCGGGGGGGCGACTAAGAGATTTACAACTAAAATGCCAGCAGAGGAACAGACACAAAGCAGCAGAGTATCAAAACTGCTTTTGGGAATACACTTGCAGCCATTTTTGTTGGTACAGTATTGGGAAATGTGCGTTTACCTGCTAATGAAGAAGCTGAATTGAAACAGGAAGCATGACGACAAATGTCAGGTCACAGACATTTTGGCCCGCCTGGGGCCACATGTCGGGTGCTCAGGGTCAAGCCCTCCACCCCCCCTGGCAGCCCTCACTGCATCCAAAAGTCAGCTGCAGCTCCTGGGAAGGACATAAGATTGTCTTTACCGGGGCCTGAGAGGGAAGGCGATTCTCTCGCATTGCACAGTGCAAGACAGGGACGGTAAGCAATCCTTTCAATTACTGTTGCAATTCAGGCTGAAATGAACATTCCAAATGTGTTTATAGTCACAAATTCAAGAATATACGTCATGCCTGAAAAAATGACCGCAGCAACCACAGCCTATAATTAAAAGTATTGCTATTACTATAACAATAATAGTATGATTATAGCTCCTTGACTGGATGTGGCCACAGCGTATTACTGTTTAGGGCTGGAAAATTCCGGTCCAGAAAGCACAAATTCAGACCAAGATTTTATTTCTACCAACCAGTTCAGTATAAAAAAATCACAGTCACAGAGTACTCAACCGGTTGGTTGAAACAAAATCCTGGTCTGGATTTGTACTTTCTGGTCCTGAATGTTTCACCTCTGTTCCTGTCATCAACAATACCAAAGTGCATGCTTTGCAAGCCAAGTCCACTGCAGCTAACATGGCGGTCCTGTTCTGAGGTCTACCTGTGCAGTTCCTCGATAGAGGTGACCCTGTTCTGAGGTCAGTCTGTGCTGTGTTTCTCTAAAGAGGAAGGAACTGTAATGCCTTCTAAATCATGTGATAACAAAGAGTGTACAGAAAGACTCACTCTTGCTAAATTACACAGGGTCTACTTAAATCTAGTTTTGGTTTGGCAACACAGAAAAAAAAGAATAATCAAATAATCAAAATGACTTCTCAGCATACGACACAAAAAGGATGATAGGAAAGGGTAAAATTCTGCTCTAACTGTTGTATACATACAGCTCATACAGCTCGTACATACATACAGCGCGTACAGCTCGTACAGACGGACAGCTCATACAGTTCGTACAGTCGTACAGCTCATATGGCTCGTACAGACGTACAGCTCATACGGCTCGTACAGACGGACAGCTCATACAGTTCGTACAGTCATACAGCTCATATGGCTCGTACAGACGTACAGCTCATACGGCTCGTACAGACGGACAGCTCAAACGGCTCGTACAGACGTACAGCGCGTACAGCTCGTACAGCTCATATAGTTCGTACAGTCGTACAGTTCATACGGCTCGTACAGACGTACAGCTCATACAGCTCGTACAGATGGACAGCTCACACAGCTCGTACAGACGGACAGCTCGTACTGCTGCAAAAAGTCAGTCATTCCTAAAAATTATAAATATTTCATATTAGGTATTCGAATAAAGTCAACAATGTAGAGTTTTTAAATAAGGACTTGGTTCCACTGGAAACATCACTTGGAATTTCAAATATCATAATATATTAAGATTGAGTGAGGCGTTAAAAAAAGACACAAGAACAAAGAAACACACGACGACACAGACATCTCATCTCCTAAAGAAAGTAACAGCTCTCGAATGATGACAGTAATACACACTGGATGGATGGGGGCAGGCTTATCATAGCTGTGTAGGGGGGGCGCCTAAAATCTTCTGTCTGAAGAGCTGAATGTCTTTGACACTGTTTCTCAGATGCACAAAACGCACACGCCCAATCCCCAAACATTTTCCATTTGCTCATCGAACAAAAACTAGATTAGCAGCGATTTAAAGAATCACTTTCAGTTTTCTCAGAGTAAAAACACATCTTGATTTGATAATCCCTTCTTTCATTAAATATTGCATTAGGGGAACTTTGTACTGGTGTCTTATAAAAACCAGTGACTTTTTTCCAGTATTAAGAGCTACTTGAGGACTAGCATGACAAAGGGATAACAGGCAAGGCGTAATTAACCCGGGGAAGGAAGCGAAACTGCTGCCATAAGTGTCCACATGTTTGTTGTGCAACTGGAACAGACTGAGACAAAAATCATTGGTGGATTGTTGTTAATTAAAGCGGGGGCCACCCGTTTTAGCCATAAGGAACATGAAAGGGTGAGCACAGAACTTGGAGCAGCATGATCTGTTACGCTGGACCAGACCACTAGGGGGCACCGCGGAGCCCCCTGTACAGTAATTAGGGAGAACGAGGAGGGGGTGATGGACTGAGGCCCGTCGTGTCTGTCCCCTGTAATTATCCCATGATTGACACAGCATGTCAGGAAATGGCAGTGGGCGGGCAGCTCTTTGTCCACCGTGAGAGCTGATACCGGCGGCCATTTCAGGGGAAGAAAAGGAGGGAGAAGAAAAATTTACCATACATTCAGCTTCCTTGCTATAGTGTCTTTTCTCTGTAGGGTCAGATTCCCCCCCCTCCCCATCCCAGTTTGCTCTGTGGGGTCTGAGCTATGGTGGTGGGCCCCATGTAACCCCCCCCCCCCCCCTTGCCCACACCTGGGCACACAGTGCAGCTTGGATATGCAGCGACGGAGCAGGACCTCTGCGACGAGGACGCACCCTCAGTGCATCTGCATTCAGGCTTTGTCAGCGGCCATTGGCATGTGAAAGGGCTGATATGTTAGGCTGGACACAGGTGGCCATGGGAGGGCTCCAGGAAGCGGGGTGGCTTTCACAATTGATCGGGGCATTCAGCTTTCTTTTGAGGTTTTGGGTGTGAAGGGGGGGGGGGGTACATTATAGCTGGAACTTGAACAACAAACATAATTGTTGTGCTTTTTTCCATTTGTCTGTCTGCTGAACATTGTGCTTCCTTGACGAAGTATAAAACAAAGCCTTAAAACTTATTTTACTCTTTTTCCACGTAAGAAAAAGCTTACGCAAGAGGACCCCCCCCCACAAGAACCACTTCTGGTTCCCTGCTGGTGAACCCTCTCTGACCTCTTTCTACACGACTCCTATGAGAAGAAAGGGGCCACGACAGCGAACATCGAGAGGCTGGCAGTGCGGGACCGATCGCTTTTTACCTGCCATCCAGAAAGGATGTCAGTCTCTCTGGTGGTGGTTTTCCAGTTGGCTTTCTAACATCTGTATGTTTTGAAGGCATCATTTACATATCCATCCATCCATTCATTTTCCAAACCGCTTATCCTACTGGGTCACGGGTGGTCCGGAGCCTATCCCGGAAGCAATGGGCACAAGGCAGGGAACAACCCAGGATGGGGGGCCAGCCCATCGCAGGGCACACTCACACACCACTCACTCACACATGCACACCTACGGGCAATTTAAGTCCAATTAGCCTCAGCATGTTTTTGGACTGTGGGGGGAAATCAGAGTACCCGGAGGAAACCCCACGACAACATGGGGAGAACATGCAAACTCCACACACATGTGACCCAGGCGGAGGTTCGAACCCGGGTCCCAGAGGTGTGCTAACCACTGCACCACCATGCCGCCCCATTTACATATCCATCACTGATAAAATAAAGAATAAATATTCAGACCGTTAGATGTCCTGATGCAGCACAACAT
This sequence comes from Brienomyrus brachyistius, assembly GCF_023856365.1. NCBI lineage: Eukaryota > Metazoa > Chordata > Actinopteri > Osteoglossiformes > Mormyridae > Brienomyrus > Brienomyrus brachyistius. Next base: position 322,985 of record NW_026042395.1, on the reverse strand, counting down.
GCAGTTGAGCACTCTACGAAGCACTGATGTCATCATCTTCTCCACTTCTTCCATGAGTAAGTAGGGTATGTAGTCTGGAGGGGGAGGGGCCAGCATACCGTTCTGGAACTTGGCCTGACCTGCTTCGCCTCCCTGATTGGCTGGAGGAGGGATGAAATCTTCCTCCTATGCACAAACCTGTCCTATATAAAAACAACAAAGTCATCAGCATATAAGTAACCCTCAGACCAAAACTCACCAAAGAATAAAAAAACACTTTCGCATAAATGTCACCCCATTAGCTTGTCTCAGAGGACCAGCTGATACACATCACTCCAAACCAAAGGCCTACATTACTAGATATCTTGCCTCAAGTTCTTTTTTTTCCAGGGAGAACCTAGGCTTTGAATACATGTCATCAAGGTAAGAGATCTTAAAATAGATTCCTGAATGCTGAAACATCTACTTTTGGCGAAAGAGAATTAACTCACATAGTATCCAAAGTGCTTACTACAGTCAGGCCCTAATTTCTTAATTTTTTTGTCACATTTACATTTAACAATAAAAGGACTGGCTTAGCTAATCAAGGGAATTCAGTAAGTAAGAATCTAGTCTTTTCTCTGCTGGTCCTGAACATACAGCCAGATAACCACTGACGATATCAGGGTTACGGACCCCACTCAGCTCCAGGGCCAGGCTCAAACCACGAACCCTTCCAGCCCACACTCCCTGCTGCCCGGCACAGTGCCTGCACAGCCATCCTTACAGATGAAAAGAGATTCTTGTCAGATCTCGGCTGCCGGTTGTGCATTTCCTACAGCAGCACGGCGAGAACATGCAGTACCAGCTGGCGAGGAGAACGACGGCTCGACCCCCTGCCATGTCAGCGCACTCCCTTTCCAGGGCAAACGCGTATCCGGGAACGCGGGAAGCGGAAGAGCTCGTGACGTGTCCCGAAGCACCAACGAAGTGCTTCGTTTAGCTAATGTCTGGCACTAACTGACGATCGAGTACAGGTGAGCAGAGACGCCCGGCAGTATACATCTGAATAGTGCTACATCAACATCAACCATAATATGTACATGCACCGACCAACCATAACATTAAAACCGCCTGCCTAATATTACGTAGGTATTGTGCCACCAAAACAGCTCTGACCCATCAAGGCATGGACTCCACAAGACCTCTGAAGGTGTCCTGCGGTATCTGGCACCAAGATGTTAACAGTAGATCCTTTACATCCAAAGAGGTGGGGCTTTTAATGGATTGGGCTTGTTTGTCCAGCACATACCATAGATGCTCAGTCGGATTGAGATCTGGGGAATTTGGAGGCCAAGTCAACGCTCTCTTTCATGCTCTTCAAACCATTTCTCAACAATTTCTGCAGTGTGGCTGGGCGCATTTTCCTGCTGAAAGAGGCCACTGCCACTGGGGAAGACCACTACCATGAAAGGGTGCATTTGGTCTGCAACAATGACATGTACCACCTACCAAAACTAAGTAACATCCACATGCATGCTAAGACCCAAGGTTTCCCAGCAGAACATTGCCTGGAGCATAACACTGCTTCTACTGGCTTGCCTTCTTCCCATAATGCACCCTGGTGCTTTCTATTCCCATAATGCACCTTGGTGCTATCTCTCTCCCCATGTAAATGACGTACCCGCATGCAGCCGTCCACATGATGAATCAGACCAGGCCACCTTCTTCCATCACTCCATGTTGCAGTTCTTATCCTCACATGTCCATTGTAGGCACTTTGGGCGGACGGTGGTCAGCATGGGCCCTCTGACCGGTCTGCGGCTGCACAGCCCCATACACAACAAGCTGTGATATGTATTCTGACACCTTTCTATCATAGCTAGCATTATTTTTTTCAACAATGCATGCGACAGTATCTCTCATGAGTTATCACTCCAGGCAGGCTAGCCTTCACAACCCAAGCCTATCAGTGAGTTTTAGGAGCCCATGACCCCATCATCGGCCCACCTTCCATAAACCACTTTTGGTAGGTACTGACTACTACACACCAGGAACACCCCACAAGACCTGCCATTCTGACCCAGTAATCTCGCCATCCCAACTTGGCCCTTTTACCGCACTTTTGGGACATTTTGGTCCCCAAATGTGATCTATGCAAACCTCCCACCCCCCCCCCCCCCCCAAGCGCGCGCGCACACACACACACACACACATGACACACAACATGTGCCAAAGTGTGTCAGCTTTGCCATTTCGACGCCTCTCTTAAACTCACCCCAGTGTTTGCAGCGACCATCCAATACAGCCGAGGGTCTGGTGGTAGAGCACCAGCATGCCATGTTTGGCCAGTCATTACCTCAGCAAATCATTTAACGAATGTAATTCATTAATTAATTGTGCTGGTGGTGATATTTAACGCACACGTGGACTGGCTGGGGGGAGTTCGGGGAACCAAACTTCATCTAACCAACAAGATAGCAGTATCAGGAGAAGAGGAGAAATTCTTTTTGTGCATTTTCATATGTTCTAATGTTAATTTTTGTTTTTTTGTTCTGGGCAAATATCCACTTACCACCCCGATCAATAGCGTTAAACATTTCCTCTGACTGCCTAACCCTTATGAGCAGTACTGTATATAATGCACTGTATGTAACTATCCCTGTGATGGGCTGATACCCCTTCTGGACACTCTGGACCCCCGTAATGCCACATAGGACAAGCAGGTATGGCAGACGAATGAAAGCATACACCTATAAATATTGTACATTTATGCAGTTTGAACAGTAAAAAGGATTGAATGGCTTCGGATTATCGTCAACAGTTATGGTGGCATGCAAAATGATTAAAATGCAGACAGTGTATAGAAGCTTTCCTTTAGTAGCTTATTCGGTAATTACCATGAAATAACCTTACATCATACCAGCGACGTGCAAAAACAGACAGCAGATGGACAAAATACCCATGAAGTTTGAGGCATTGAGGCTCGGTGAAAGGAACCGCCAGTCTGCTTCAGCGTGTCTCTGACTTTACTGGTCTGTAATTTCCTGTGCATCTGGACAGGCTGCCCATGCCAAGCCTCCAGCCCTCCTCCGCTGCAGCTATAAAGGGGGCAGCCCATCCAACTGGGGATGACGTTAGAAACCCAAAGGCGCGGGGGGGGGGGGGGGGGGGGGCGCACTTCCGTTTGACCCCCTGTGTGTGTTTTTTAATTAGGACGATTATAACAAGAGCGGCTGGATAAAGGTTAGAGTCTTCCTTCTGGGACTCTGCAGCAGGCATGCAGGAGCCCCCAAATTGCCACGGAGCGGCAAGGCAATTTGACCTCCAAACACAACCGAGGAGCCAGTTAATTATCCTCTTCTTCTTTTATTTTTTACAGCTGACTCAATTACAGTGTGCTGATGGTGAGAGGAGAGTGCGTAGGTAATAAGCCATGTGTATCTAAGGGAGGTACCATGACACCGCGAGACGACATAAAGCCTAATAATGGCATATTAAGCATTATAGGGATTTTACAGTCCCGTATAGAAGGTGGCATTTTTCATCAGTTGAAACTGATGGCTTTTATTGCTCCATGTGGAGGTATAACCCCCCCCCCCAATGACATTCTTGGTCAAAAGAAGATGCATAATGCATAACAAGCTCCTTTTATTAATCAAATCGTCTACCTGTTCCGAAAAGTATCAGGATCCTGATGACGTATCAGCGAAGAAATTTCCAGAACAGCTGATATGGCGCAAGGAAAGGTGGAGGGAGGAGGGGTTAAATCGCTCCTTATTTGAGTGATTTTCCTGTTGGGCCCCACGGGGGGGCTGAAACCACAGGGATGCTGCATTCTCATTAAATCAGCCAGGGGGCTGGAAAGAGACTGGATTAACATCCCCCGCTTTGACCCGTGTCGCACGGCTGAGGACACAGGAAGTGCGAGCCCTGTGAATGGGGGGGGGGGAGGGGGGGCACTGGCGCTGTCACAGCGCAGACGATCTGAAACGTGATATTTGTCGCAGCTGAGGCAGACGGTGCAGCCATCACCAGCAGCATGTCCTCTTGCAGAAAACGCCTGTTTTAGTATCGCTGACAGCTGGGTGCCGCGTTCCACGAGCCGGTCGGCGCCGCGGACAGCAACCGCGCATGGGTACGCGCAACGCGGGAATCGCTGAACCTCCTGATCTCACATCTGAAAGCGAGTGTCTATAGAAAACGTGCAGAACTCTGCCCATTTGCCTCTCATTCTTCTGAATTCTGACACCATTTTCATGCAAGATTTAAAAGCTGGCCGTCCATTTCAGGACCAGGAGGGCAGACACGGATCCTGGCTGCAAGATAATTACCGTTTGCTTATTCAATCATCTTTTATAACCACTTACCCATTACAGCATCCCAGTCAGTCTGGAGCCTGTCCCAGGATGCAATGGGAATGAAGACACCCAGCACAGTAAGCCTGTCCATTATGAGGCACACACTCAGAAGCTGTGTGTAATTTACAGCCGCTGGTTCATCTAACCATGTGTTTTAGGCTGGTAAGATGATAATCACAATACAAGGGGAGAACTGCACACACACACACAGTCAGGAGCCGGATCTGACCTCCCGGGTCTGGAGATGTGAGGCCACGCTGCTACACACTGGGCCACCCATCCTCTGTCTATATTATTTAATGTTTGACACACTCCTTCTCCATCACCATTACCGCAGCAGGTGCAAGATGATTGGCAGCTGCACAGCAGGACAGCCGAGTAGGCACCAATCACAGGTCACGGGGTCAAATAAGGAGAAATCGGAGAGGAGGGAGAGGAGTACCTCCGAGGAGAACACACGGCCTGGTCTCTCCCCTCCCTCTGCTCCTGCAGGAGGAGATTTTTCAACAGTGAAAACGCTGAGGGCTTTGCAAGACTTGCAGGCTTTTAGAAATTGAAATTACTTTTTTTTTTTTTAGAAATCGTTGCGAGGAATTAGAGTAAGTTATGCGTCACATACAGTGAAAACTTCACTACCGCTGCAGTGTCCGTGTTCCTCGCGGAGTAGCTGGGCACAGACATTCACTGTGTGCGCAGGATGCAGTGGCGGCGGCAGAGAAGAAGGGGCAAATCTGCTGTGCTGTAGCAATGCCGCATGAGTGATGGAACGCATTAACACGAGGCAAGCCCGCCGAGTCTGTGAGGGGGGCGATCCCCCGCAATGCTGCTTCTTTTCACGCAAGTCCGCCTCGTGTGATACGTTTCCACTTGATTGAGCTCAGCTGGCTTCAATTAATAAGCGCTCGTTAGAAAGGGCCAATGAGGACACAGAGATCAGCGACTGCCATATTTCCACATAAAGCTTACAAATGTGCTGTTGACATGTTGTTCCGCTAATGGGTCAAAGGTGCTTTTTGTTGGATTTCAGTAAGTAATCTTGGATTTCCTGGGACCATTCAGCTTCTGCGGTTTCACCCTGCCTCGCGGCGACTTCTAGCCGGTTTCTCTGCTGCTACAAACCCACAGCGAAGCCTCACCGATCAGCCGAGAAGCAGGCCAGCGATCGCTAAACTTGTGCATGCAGTTAGTGATTCGCAGAAACAAGTAGGTCACAGAGCGTGGCGCTCTCTGGATGACCCAGAAGCGAGCCCCCCGCGCTAGCCCGCTCCCTATCCTCACACCCACCCCCTCGACCTGCTGATTCCTCTCAAAGCTTCAGGCGTACCGCATCTCTCAAGAATAAAAAAATTTCCTTAAATGAAGTTCATTTTTAAAATAGGAAAGATGCTTAGAAAAGGTAATTCATTAATACACACTCATACAATATACATAAAAATATTACTCATGCTTTTAATGCTAATGAAAAATCTTAATAAAGACTGACGCGTAATTATACATTAAAAAGAAAATCAACAGCTTGTTCTTATTATTGAACCGGAAAAAATATTTTTTAGCTGCTTCTGAAATGAGCGTAAAAATGGCACACTGCGTAGTTACAGTATCGTTTTAATATTTTTATAAAAACATGGACCAATAAATGAATTTATAGAAAATTTATAGAATATAATAAATATAATGTACAGTCTGGGTCTTTATAATGAAAGAACATTTTTTTTTGTTTTTTCAGGGACAAAAAATGTACTGCAGTATGAAAATTAAGCGAGCAGAGTAATGTCAGGCCACACTGGGGTGGATGGTGTATAAAAACAGGGCTTTTAAAGGATGTGTCCTTCAACGCAGAAAACATCTGAGGAAGGGTTAGTGAATCGGGCCGTAATTCGTCAACGTTCTGTTCAGTGAACCTATGGGAGACCTTCACGCATCTGGGCAAGGTTTCTGGTTAGAACAGACCGACAAAGCGGCGACTCGAAAAATAGTTATAGCAAAAACAAGGTTGGGCAGGATTAAAACGAATGAGGAGCCATTTCCGCGGGCTGGTAATGTGACATCGGTGGCATTGATAACAAAGGAGAAGCGTCTCGTCACTTCAGAGGCTGATTCAGCGGTTTCTACACAACATCTCGTCCTCTTTGTCTGAGTTATTAAAAAATTTAAATACATCCCAAAGTGTGGGGGTGGGGGGGGGGGGGGGGGGGCGGCGTCTTGCTCCAATTGTGCACTTGCCACAATTTGCCACAAGGACACCGGTGCATTAAACGTATTAAATCACATTAGCATTACAATAGCAAAGTCTCTGCAAGGTTTCACCAATCAGAACAGGCCAAAAAAAAAAAGGTGGGGGGGGGGGGGGTGGGGTGCAGCAAATTGCTTTCACTGACGGCAAAACACATGGTCCATTAATTTTAATAAAAAAAAAAGTTCCCTAGTAGTTTTAATTTTGTCCTTTGTAATAAAAAGACTGTAAGCTAAAGTTATGGCTCTCTTGAGTGCCCAGAAATGCCCCCCCCCCCCATCAGATTGTGGCCATTAACAAACTCAATTAAAACATATAAGCCAGCAACAGCTCCAAGCAGCCCCACGTAACCTGAGGCTTGCTGGAGGATCACCTGATGATCCCCTGCTTACATGCATCCTTGCCTATTTTTTGACTGCCAAAGCATCATTTAAAAAAAAAAATCTGACGGATAACTCACAGTGGCTTCAGTGGTTCGGTTAAAAGTACTGCTAAAAAATGAGTCCGGCATGCAATGCGTCATGTAAAATGACAGATTTATCTCTCTGTCCTGCATAAAATGCCCACATTCCTAATGGCAGCCCATCACAGAGACATTACAAGCAGTTCACACCTCTATATTTGTTATCTACATGCTCAAAGCTAATTATGAAAAGACAAAAAAGAGTATTGCAAACACAGTGTGGTGCAGAATTTCAATACGATTAGGGATAACCTGTTTCACTAAAACTGCATGGCGCATGGTGGAAATATTGTCAATAAATAAATCCTGTAAAACAAATTTGTAATCGAAAGAATATTGTTTTCTCCATCTCCTGTAATGTGCTTACTGTTTTTAAATATCAATTGCTGTTCTTCAATTAGCTACATTTTTTTGCACCATGCATGCAGATGCATGGTGCGAAAAGGCCATGCAGATTTTTAAAAATACATAACTTAGGTGCGGGTTGGCGCCGCATCCTGGGCTGTTCCCTGCCTTGTTCCCTTCACCTCCAGCATAAGCCCCGGACCCCCCCATAACCCTGAATAGGACAAGCAGTTCCAGAAGATGGGTGGATGGATGACCTTGGTACAGTATTACATACTGATCTAGTGTTCTGTTAATGGATGGAGAGATGTCATCGTCTTTATGTCTCCATGAGCCAGAAATGACATGGAGGAGAAACAGAAACCACCTGGTCCAACGATAACGCGAAAGAAAGGCCACTGGGAAGCAGGGCCACTGGCTTAGGAGCGCCGAGAAGTCCACTGGGAACCAGGCGCATTCATTTATTAGCTCAGAATCAGAACCAAGACCAGACTTCAGAGGTGCAGGACCAAGGATAAGTAGGTCTGATGATCAATAAAATGTAATGCAATTTTTTTCATACCATCTTGATCATAAAACCAGGTGGAGCAACTTTATTAGTATAATTGATAAAATGCAATGTTTCCAAGAAAAATTAAGGTCCTGACGGGGGTTTCAGTGTCCATGAAGAATCGAATATAAGAGCACCAGTACGGAAGGATCAAGCTCGGCAGCCCGATCTCCATCACCTTTCTTTCAAAAGAAACTCCAAATAAACTCCTGTAATTTTCGATTTTTTTTGTTTGCTTAAAAAAAACCTCTCCCCTCCCTTTATGAATGATAGGATGTTATATTGGGCATCCATTGTAAGTGATGGATCAGGAACTCCTTCCCTAAAACCTCACCATTAAGCTGGGACAGTTTAATATAGTGCAATAAATTAGAATCTGTGAACAGACTGAAGTGAAGGAAAAACTCCACATACAGTCTATTACTGGAGTCTAGGCAGGGGCTAATTAAGCAGGCCAAATCTCAGAGACTTTAATGATGTCCTTATTTTTTTGTTGGGAGACTTAATGAAGAAGGCCTGTGGGATTCACGTGCCAAGCAGGAGCTTCTGGGAACCCGTTAGAAGGGTGCGAGCAGAGGCTAGAGGAAATTAGCCCAGGGTCAACTTTCTCGCCGAGCTTAGCGGCTGAGCAATGAGCCGGGCGGGGGTTGGGGGGGAGAATTAACGAGGCGAGCTCGGCGAGCCGGCGCGACTGCACCGACCTTCACTCCTGGAAAACCGCTTGTGCGGTGTGAGGATTATGGCCCCTGTCTTTCCACTCAAGCGGGGTCGCCCTCCCTGTGACTGAGGGGCGCGCACACACCACTGGAGTCAGTTTTCTGGTTGTTCCCCTAAGGACTTTGACAATAACATGCAGGTTCAGGCACACATTAAGCTGCTGACAATACTGTACTTCAAACTAATGTTTGAAAAACAAGACCATTATATACATGCATATCATTCTATTATGCACAATATCCGCGAGTTGCTCTCGAAAAAGTAGATTACATAAAAGCTGTAACAATTAAAAATCTAAACAATTTTTATCTAAACAATCCACCTCATCGTTGAAACAGAAACGAACGTATATTTATCTGCCACTTAAGAGAATAAGTCGCAGGCACATTAAGGTAAACCTGAAAATAACCCAGACACAATAATGGAACAAGATATGCCTTTTAAAATACTGTCAGACAGGTTGAACTAACAGCTCTGCATTTAATTATATTAATCATATTAACTGTTCACATCTGCAAAATGCCAGCCAGATGGTTTATACATATTGCTGCAGATATGGGGTGAGCGGAATGAGAACGATAAAGGAAAATGGTAGAGAGGCACTTTAAGGATACAGGTTTTATATAACGCTTTACAATCAGTGCACCTTCATAATGCATTCATAAGAAGTACGTAAGTATACCTTAACATCCTAACATACCTTAACAGCTTGAATATACATTAATAACAATCACTATACAATCCTAAGATTTGTTAGTATCATATAATGTTTGTTATTAATGTATACTACAGCTAGTAAGGTATGCTTACATGCTGCTTATGAATGTTCTATGAATGTGTTATGAAGGTGCACTGAATGTTTACGAAGGAATTATGCAGGCATTATGAAGGTGCACTGAATGTTTACGAAGGCATTATGCAGGCGTTATGAAGGTGCACTGAATGTTTACGAAGGCATTATGCAGGCGTTATGAAGGTGCACTGAATGTTTACGAAGGCATTATGCAGGCGTTATGAAGGTGCACTGAATGTTTACGAAGGCATTATGCAGGCGTTATGAAGGTGCACTGAATGTTTACGAAGGCATTATGCAGGCGTTATGAAGGTGCACTGAATGTTTACGAAGGCATTATGCAGGCGTTATGAAAGTGCTAATGCAAATCTAACAAATTTTATAAGCAGCATACATTTTTTTAACCTGTATAGAAATTAATGCTGGGGGAGATTCAAATTAATTATGATTATTTTGATTATTGTGCATTATTAATTATTATTATTATTATTATTAATTGTGTCGTTTAGCGGACACTTTATTTAAAGTGACATCAGCCACAGTTCCTAGCCATTTATACAATGTAACGCTGGAGAAATTCAGGTTAAGTACCTTGCTCTGAGACCCCTCCTGGGCCTGGAATCCATCCATGCTCAATAACCGCTTATCTAATTAGGGTCACTGTGATCTGGAGCCTGTCCTGGGAAGCACAGGCTCCAGCAGAGGGCTGGGATGCATACAAGCTGCAGTGCTCTCACACACACTGGGCCGCTGCCACCAGGAACAACAACCGCTCTCCGGAAGACATGCAGTTTGTTAAAAACAGGATAAGGAAGCTTAAAGACTCAGAGTAGGCGGGACTGTCGTGTGCCGCCAATCAACGGCCAGCTTAACCTACTTCTCATTGGCAATTCTGCTTAGTTCCTATTGTTGAACCCCGCCCACTTGGGATTTTCCATCATAAATAAACCATCTTTGGGTTGCGGGAAGCTTTATTTTTAGTGCCTGTTGTGTTTTGCTGATTTTTTCCCCCCCTTGTTTTTTAATTCCACGTGGGACACCAGTCTGCACCTCAAGGCGTCTGAGCAGGGACACCCCCTGGCGTCTGTAACGCCATCATGGAGTTTGCTGCACTGTGGCTCGGCGGGTACACTGCGCTACATGGAGGCGGACAGTGCTTTATGATTCAGCAGCCGCATCAGAACGGGCCTGTTTGGGTGGAAGCGTCACGGACAGGTAATAAACATTCGGGACTTCTGCCGCTCTGCCTTCAGTAGTGTAATTAGGTCTCCCGGACTGACCGAGCCGGATGCCTCCCATCTCTGGCCTGCATCGCATTCTGGCAGTGTCAGGATCGGCAGCCTGTCCTGGCCAGAGAAACATGCTTCATGCTCACACCTTGCAATTTCAGCTTCGCTGCCATGAATCACGGAGGCATTTTCATTTTGCCGCTCTTCGTATTGAGCAGGCAGAGTTAAGTGCTGGTTGTTGACCAGCGAAGCCCACATGAATAACAGAAAACAGCCCCACAACAAACCCTTAATTAAAACACTTGACGATTTTTCAAATGTAGCTATTCCAAAGTTTCCTTAAATAAAGTAAATAAATAGCACCAAATGAAATACATAAGTACCATTATCACATCAAACATGTCGAAATGTCAGTGAGGGTTTATATACTGACGTGGCATAAAGGCCTTGATTCATAAAAGCTTTGGCGTGACAATGGATCGAACAAGACATTCAAATGACCCCTGTAGCTGAAATCACCGCAGTAAATCCTCCACTTTCAAACTGGTCACCACTCTCCGTCTTTTAGCTTAGAAAATGGGTCACTTGAGCACTGTAATGACTGAAATGTGTATGTAGATGTATCCAACAAATAAAAGATGGTTTCGTTTCACCAGTACAGTGCCGCCAGGCTCAGCGTGCTGGAAACCAGCTTAGGACGATGCAGCCTTTCACAGACTGATAAACTGACACAAGATGTTGACAATATAGTAACACTTATATTCATTCTTTAGTAACATGACAGAAAAAGGTTTACATTTGTGTTTAGGGTGTCTTGCTGGCTAGAGGCATCAACAAATATTACACGATAAACTAATTTAGACGAGTGCATGAATGAAAATGAAAACGAGGTAATTCTATTTTCTAAGCAAGTATGAAGAGAACAAGAACCTGCTTTGATGAGGCCAGAATATGAGAGGAGATTAACTTAGCAGCTAGCTGAAATCCAGGTAGCCAGAAGTGAAATATCGTACATTAAAAAAATCTGCTTATTATCATTGTGTTTGTCACCATTCATCTAAACCACGGTCACAGGAATTTGTAGAAGCTAAAATGGAGGAAGAGAATTGCAACATTAATTTGACCTTTCCTGATAACCGATCAACTCAGTTGGTGGTGACTCAGAGCCTGGTCTCCACCGGAGGAGGTCACCTCAGCCGCGTCGGCGATGAGCCTACGCCCCTGAGCGAGACTCCGGGGGCCGGCAGCCGGGACTCTTCCACGTCTTCTCAAGCTGAGCTGTCTCACAAAGCGCTCGAAGGACTTCCGACGACTTCTGTAACCAGGGATGAACATCCACAGCATCCACATTTCTGCCAAAAGCAGGATCTGCTCTCAGTTCTGGTAGCACCACCTGATAGCAGGTTATCATGTGACTCAGGTCATCTTCTCCCTCACCACAGGAAAGCGTCCCGCCCACGCCACCAGCCGCCTAGGATCGCTACAGTGTCAATCCTTGAAAATTTTATATTAATCTTCTGAATTCTGATATCAAGCTTTGGAAATCTGATAACGAGAAAATGGTCAGTTCCACATGATTGTAAACTGAACAACTTAATCTTATCTACAACACACATCTCCTACATACAGTAATCAGTTGGCTAATTCAAGTGAGCTACAATGGAAATTTAACATATAACATCTAGTTAAAGTTCTAGTGTCACTTGGTGATCAATAAAGCATGTTGGCTACTCCAGACCTTTATAAAAACCAGGTCAGTTTAAAACTGTAAAGTACAAAGACACTATCTTAGACTGTTACAACCTGATATTGTACAAAGAAAACTGAATTATAAATGATTCTGTATGCAGGTTCAAATAATATGCCTTAAATCACCAGTAATGACATTTATAAATTGCTATACTTCATCATACTGCATCATTTTCTGGGCATGTACAGAAACATGCTTCCTTCCCCTTATTTGCCCCAAGTTGTCTCAGTAATCCTGTTCAACTAGATTTAAAAACATAATTACCTCTAATATGTATTTCTTTGTATTTTGAATATATGTAAATATAAGCCTAATATGTATCCAAACACTACCTGAGTCAAACACATGCATCATGTTAGGTGTTTACCGAAAGGCGAATGGTGAGACTAGAATATAAGGACACTAGATAAACTACGCAGCGCATCTGAATTCACGTTCCACAAACCCGACGCGGACAGATGGCCAACCAATGCCATTCCGTCGTGACCGCAGAGCGGACAAACAAATGGAAAATTTATCGATCGTTGTTTTTTAACCGAGTCGCATGCAGAATTTAATAAGCTTTGACACGCAAAACAGCCCGTAGAGTCAATCCTACATTTCTCCTTTATGCAATTCTTAAAAACCATTATTGTATACATTAAAATCACAGTTACTGTCATAAATACCACACGTCCTTCTTCCATTACTTATTATTTAGCAATGGACTGTGATGATATTTAAAAGAGATGAGCTCCCCTTCTCTGGTCTGGCTATTGGCTTTTCTAACGTCTAGAGCTGCTGCTTCCATCCAGTCACACTGAACAAACATCACACAGAAACCAGCCACCAGAAGGTGCAATGTCTCAAATTTCAAGACAGGATATTCTGGTTCAAACATTTGGCAGCTGTATTCAACATCTTGCTGACTGACAAAAGACAAAAGCTGTGTATTTGATATCTACATATCAAGTATGCCACCTTGTTGGTTTGACCTAGAGTTTATAACTAAAAAAAAAAAAAAAAGATGTACAACCTGTAATTGTTTTTTAAAAAAGAAAGAGATCTGCCAATGACTTTCAAACACCGCAGGGAATGAGCCGTGAAAACGGAATATCACTATGCATATTTACTCATAAACAATACATATAAAATTTATATACAGTACATATACACACTGCATATATATATATTATATATATATATATATATATATATATATATATATATATATATATATATATATATATATATATATACACACACAAATATGTATAAATATATAAGACTCACATTAAAAAAAGATTAAAAGGACAGTGATAAATTATAGCTTATAAATAATGCAAAGCCAAGTGATTAAGCACGGTGCAGAATTTCTGAAGCGCGGAGCAGCCTGTCGATATAAATGTGTGATCGGATCGACTATAAAATCCTCTGAAACTCTTTGAACTTTCTGGTCTTTGCTGTGCCAGCGGAGGCCTCTGTTCTCCCCCCGCTGACTGGCAGCCACGCCAACCCCTCCCTAAATCAGTAGTAAGCTATCTAGGCGTGAGATGGCTGGGTAAGGCACCGGATGCCTGTGATCGCGATGCCCGGAGGCTGCGGGTCTGAGCCCCCTTAGAGGCCCCCGTCATTGCAACCCTTGAACAACCGATGTTCTGAATGCGCTGCCATATTAATGGGTACATGAATGCAAGTTGCTAGTTGGAGACAACCATTGAAAAAGAGAAGAGGGCAGCTAGTAACAGCGTGAAGAAACTCATCACTACATGCCTTTGTGAATCCGACAAGGGCATCTTAGAGAAATGCCTCTTATATAGGCTGTAGTAGGTGACATCGACACCTAATAATGAGGTGATCAAGCACAAATTATAATGATAATAAGGACAGCGATCCAGACTGTCTCTATAAGTTATGAAATGAAAAGTAAACAGAAAGAATGCACAGTAGTTTCATTGAAGTGTAACTGAAACACAGGCTCAGTCACAGATGAACCAGCCTCCCCTGCAGCTCTGCTCTGCTGTGTCCCTGCTTTTCACCCTCCGGCTCACAATTCAACCGTTAAGAAAAAGAACTTCTCCTGCCGAACTGAACCCGATTCATTTTCATGCAGGGTTCCAATATGGCCGCATGCGCCAGAGTGCTCAGCAAAGCAGATTTGAAATGTATAACAATCATTTTACTGTAATGTATATATATTTTTTAGATAAGATGTTTGAAGAAATCTCCTAAAAGGGCTTTGCACACACCCCCCCCCCCCCTCCCCCCCGACATGCAGGTGTTATCTTGAAGAGAATTACAAGCAGATTGGTGTTTTTTTTTCTTTGTGTGTCACTGAAACCCATTGGGTTGCATTGTCGGTACAGTTCTCATACTAATCAACTACCTCCTTATCAATAAGTCCAAAAGTATAAAGTGTAAATAAAATAAGCATAAAGAGTTCCTATTACCTACTTGAGGATCCAAAAATTGTAGCGATGTCTGACATTTATTACTGATTTATTACTGATTTACTAGGGATTTAGCATGAGCGCCCACGCTAGCTGTATCCCACTGGCATGCGTGGGGACAGGCCGCTTTGCTGGGTGTAATTCTGATGGAGAGTCTTCAAAAGAGATGGCAGGTGCTGGAATACAGGAAGGAGATTTTGGCATTACGGTGACCTAGAGCACGCTAAACTGAACAGGAAAATGAAAAGGTAGAAATCCAAGGTCCCGCCCAATGCCGCTTCAGGAATTTTCACAGAAATGCAGGACGACGATCGCTCAGCAGGAAAATCCGACGGTGCTTGTGAAAATCTCCCCCAAATCCAAGGACAGCTGGGAATGCTTGTCAAATGGAAGAGTCGATATTGCCCGAGAATGAAAAGAAAAGTTTTAGACACATACGGAAGAGGCAGCTGCCTTGACGGAGTGGACAACCTACTACTTTACGAAGGAGCTGTTTTCTGCAGTACGTTTAATGCAGAGGTGGAATAATGCCACATGTGGGAATATTCCTTTATGTAAACAGAGAACAAACTTTTTCCAGTCCAGTCAAGCAAGCTACACAACGAGTCAAAATACAATGAACTAAAATACAGATTCCTGCCAAATAATACAAGACAACTGTGTAGCAGAAAAAAACCCATTAGTGGAATAATTAAGATGTTGATGTTATCATTCCTAAAGGCCAAATAGACTTAGAATCTTGCGCAAAATATAACAAACCCTCCCCCCACTCGAATAAAAAAAATATTATAATAATATTTTTTCTAAAGCAAGGTTTCCCAATCCGGTCCTCGAGGACCCAGAGTCGGTCCACGTTTTTGCTCCCTCCGAGCTCCCTGCCAGCCGGTCCACATTTATGGGAGGGAGGAAAAACGTGAACCGTCTGTGGGTCCCCAAGGACCGGATTGCGAAACACTGTTCTAGAGGATAGTGTGGCGTATTACAGCAATTCAGCAGAAACTGATATCGAGTAGTACGGCACTACCATGGGACAGATCCCCACTGGCAGAATTCTGTCGTCAAACCTAAACCAAGCACGACCCCTGGTGGCAGAAGAAGGACATTGCAGCAGACCGATCATCTCAAACACGCAGCGTGCCAAGAGGTCATCAGCAAGTGACAGTCAAGCCAAGAGAGTACAAGGAACATAGGAAGGTGCAGGCAGCAGGGAGCAGCAAATTACAATCATCCATAGATTCAGTACGGCAAGCCTGGTGCCCAAGAAGCACAAGGTAAAGCAGTGTTTTTCAACCCAGTCCTCGGGGACCCCCAGACAGTCTATATTTTTGCTCCCAGTCGGTAGGGAAGTGGGAGGGAGCAAAAATGTGACCCATCTAGCTGGGAGGGAGTGAAGACTTGGACCGTCCGTGGGTCCCCGATGATTGGATTGGGAAGCGCTGAGGTAAAGCATGTCCCGGATGGTATCTTCTCACTATTAGTGCACAAATGAATGACTCTGGATACCTTACACAGTGTAACAGCATTTACCACAGTGTGCCATATAAAAGTGAACAACAAGGTACAATGACTCAATCACATCATTAACTAAACCACAATAGCAAGACTTTCTGCTCTAGCTAAACCACACTTCAATTAACCTTATTTGTCAGACACGTCTATGGGAAGATACGATGTAGAATACAGGATAAAAAAGCCTTTTTAGATACTCTATACACCCACACGTGTTATTCTTTGGTTACTAGCATCCCACATTTTTTCACACAGTCACTGCAGGTCAAAATACCATAATTAAATATGAAGAGTCTCACATACATTTTGAAATTGTGTTGACGGGCTGTGCATAGTTTTTATATCCTTGTCAAAAAACTATTACCTAATTAATAATTATTCTGATATAATCAAAACCCTCACCTACAGAACAATGTGTTTCTGGGTGATTATCACAGATCCGCAGCTTTTTAAAAAAAAAAAAGTAATAAAACGCCGTTTTTAAATCTTTAAAAAACATCTCGAAGAGCAGACAGACAGCCCGCATATCACACAACGAATCTACTCCCAAGTGTACTATGACAAACATACCAGACAGCTGAAAGACAGCATCTTTCATCTTCTCCCAGAGAAATGCGATTTTTTTTTCTTTAATGGAGACTGATATCAAATATTTATCACCTTGAGTTCTGCTGAGGTAATTGTTTCAACCATAAAAACAATCACTGACAAGGTCAGGCACAGCTAGCTTTCAGGAAAATGGGACATTTCAGGATAACGTGTCTTTAACCTGACAGCAAGTTATTGATATTTAAATGAGATGGAAACAAGGACATTGCCACAGAGTAGGATGACACTGATCACAATTACACCCATCTGTCCTGAACTGTCTTTTTCTGCAAGAGCGTGCAATAGTAGGTCATTTATTACATGATACCCCTCTTCAAATGCCTCTCCGGAGTAGAAAAATGTGAAGATTTGATAAAAGTTGCATACAAAGGGGATAAATGTATCTTATCACAATGTCATATTCCATCCATCCCTCCAAACTACTTATTCAGAATAGCGGTTGTGTTGAGCCCGGAGCTATTATAGAGACACCTCATGCCTTTGAATGGTGGCACATGTTAGAAAGTTACAAGGACCTTGGCTGGCTTACAAACCCTGGGAGTTTGAGGCCAAGGTGCGAGACCACAGGCTATGGCACTAAATAAGTCATAATTATTTCAAGTTGTATCTTTTGCATATAAGCAATCAAACGGACAAAACACTTAAAACGTATGACATCAAGGTCCACGATATGATGGAATTAAATGACGTATGCTAGTGAGTAACAACGGCAGCGCTCATTTGAAATGATTTCAGCATTTTTACGTAGGTGATTATAAGTTCAGCTCATTATTCTCTAATGAAACTGCATGATCTGGTTAAGTGTCACAAAATGAATGCATTTTAATATTGTTAAATATTGAACTACATAAGTAATGAAACAAAGCCAACCCTTACGACTAAAAACACTAAGATATTTTTACAATTGCAGGTGTTTGGAAGGAACAACACTATGAAAGCAAGCCCTTCAGTACAGAGAATATGAGAGAATATGAGAGTGAAATGAGAGTGAAAACGGAAAATGAACATTAATGGAAACCTGCCTTGGCTGAGTTACTGATCGTGTGATGTCGTACCCTGAGAATCAGGGTACGTGTGAACACAAGTGCCGACATCAGCTGTTTGGGACGGCGTGCTATTCCTCACAAACACGCTGTTTGTGCTGAAACATAACCGTGGTACGGGTGACCTCCTAGCCGAGATGCCCCCTGTCCTGACCTGCTGCCGTTTAGCTCACAGAACAACCGTCTCCCTTGAAGAGCACTCCAGGCTGGAGTGATGCCAAATGGACCGGTTCTGCCACGGCTTATCCGCTCCACCAAAACGACTACACAAAACATGACGGGCCGAATGAGAGATACACCTCGTGTCGCGACACGCTTCCAACATGTTTAATATGGCAGATGTCTGCAATGCACTTGTGTTTGTGGTGATCAGACTGTGAAGACAAATATCCTTATAGGCCAATAAAGGCTATCTATCTATCTATCTATCTATCTATCTATCTATCTATCTATCTATCTATCTATCTATCTATCTATCTATCTATCTATCTATCTATCTATCTATCTATCTATCTATCTATCTATCTATCTATCTATCTACAACTATGCATCTAGAAAATGGATGGAACCTAGAGATCAGTTATTATTGAACACTTGCAGATTTTATGAAGACAAAAAGACAATATGCTTACATTTTTTCTTTTAACTCACTTCATTACTACTGGAAGTACGGTGAACTTCCCTTGTATCCGCCCTTTTGTATGATATTTCTGAAAGGCAGTTATGCAAGTAGGTACTTTAATGCACGTTACACCTCACTGACGCATAGAGAAGGCAGAGACCTCGGGGCAGTCGAGTAGCAGACATTCGGCGTGGAAAAAGCCATGCCCTTCTAACGATCTAATGATCTGCATTCATATTTATGACAAGTGCATTATGTGTTTTACCGCGTTTTAGTCCCACTGCACTTCCGACTGCATTCTTGGGCTCATGCATTTGCAACAGTATCCATACTTCTCACATTACGGAAATAATTAGTTCCTCTTATGACCTTCTAACCCATCCATGGACGTTCAATAACCTCTTACCCATTTATGGCAGGTTCCGCAGATGTATAAGGTGTAAGGCTGCACACACCCTGGATGGCACACTGGGCTGCCCCCCGGCTCCCACACACCCCGAGTCCCCGCTCACACAACAGGGCCTGGATTTGACCCACCATCCTCGGGGGAATCGGGTAGTTAGCTGTACTTAAATGCCGCTATGGGTTTATGTTACGCCAAGCGGCAGGCTGGAGGCGGGTTAATATCATACGCTAGAGAAGCCACCGAAAGCTTGTTACGGGCCTTAAGTCCCCCGATTCAACACATTAATCCACTTCAGCATTCTCCCTCGGATTTAAGTGTGACTGACGGACAGGTATTACCCTGTAAACTCTAAACGCCCGTGACCCGCTCCGAAACAGGGGCCACTGGAAGCACTCTGCAGCCGAGTGGCGAGAACAAAGGCGGAAGGCATTTTGTCACACCCCCCGCCCCCAGGTGGACAGGCCGCGCTACGGCCGCGGCATTTCAAGGGCGGCCATGTGTGATTCCGCGCCCGCTTTGATGTCAGCTCCGGGCCGCATTTGCATAGGAGAAGGAGCGGCGACAGCTACATGGGGATATTTAAGCAGATGGGTGAGACAAATCTGTGCGGTTATTATCTCCTCTCACCATCCAGGTAGCTGGGGGGGGCGCTCCCAAGTCCCGCGCCGTCTGATCCGCTTCCAGACTCACGGTGCCCCTCGGGGATCGGCGGGTCTGCCCGCGCAAAGCCGGATTTAGCCACAGCGGTGAGGGCGGGGCCTCTGGAGTACGAGCTTTCAAAGACTCTCTCCGTCAAAAGGTGACTAATAACCTCGAACCCGCTGCGTGTGAAGAGGGAGAAACTGACATTTCAACATCTTGCGCAATGCCGCAAGACTCCTGGCCACCCGGAATTCCTCCCTTAAACGCCTCTCCCTCACGTCAAGATGCTCCGCTGTCATCTCTAGTTTCTAACACACCTACAGCTACGCTTAGACTACGGTTTGAGATCAATGATGAATTATCGCTTAGCGGGGGCTGGCCGATTAGTTAAGGATATGGACGCGAGTCCCAGGAGGGCCCTCCCAGGGGAGATTAAAAAAAAACTGCGGTGACATCTCTGCTTTTCCCCCCTTTCCGTCTCAGAGGCGAGTCACGATGTTTTGACTCGCATTTCTCAGGTTTTTCCTCCAGAGAATAAAAATCTTTGAGAACTTCACTGAAGCCTCAGCTGGATGTAAACAGCAGATCCCAGGGGAGACAGAAAGAAGCTGCAGTTTGTCTTCCCCACCAGGGATACCTGCACATTAAGGTCTCAACTGCGTAGCCTGACCTCCAAAGATGACAAGTTTCATTCATTCCTCCTGCGACTCAAGAACGCATCTCATTTTTAAACTACTATAAAACTAACTACTTAATATAATATCTTTTTTTTCTTCCACGTGAATTGTAAGATAAATGAGAAAAAACATTCAACATTCCATATCAAGAAATATCGATATCAAGAAACATCCATACCGTTACACACTTAGCAGTTAAAACATTTCATACGTAAATTGCTTCTCCTATGAAAGCAAATCAGATCACTGGATTAATATTTTATGGCTGATACAGTGCTGTCATTTTTGCAATCCATTACAAAGTCAATGTAAACACATGATGATGTATGGATACCTTACAGTGGCGTTGGAACTGATATCTCCTTCATATCCTGTAACGTCTTCAGGAGGTTTGGAGAAGCTGGGGAGATGTCGGCAAGTCGGACAGCAGCCGAGATTTGTAGAAGCCGCCCGTTTTCGCCTTAGAACCAGAACCAGAACCAAAATTAACACGAGCGACCTCACATTTCCGGAACCGGCACAGCCAACACATTTATTTTTAACTAAAACACACGCAGCTACCAAAATTCCGATACCTTCTATTGCTAAAGTTTATGGCTCACAAGTACAGGTCTGACAGATTTTTATATTTTAAAACACATCCTTGGGTAGCTGTCAGATAGCTCTGGTTCAGAAGACATTCGATAAGTCCCGGCCCACATGCGCAGAAGTCAAAGTACACACAAGTCAAACAGACAGACCAGTGAAGTGAATTTTACTACAAAACTGCAGTCCTGGACCACAGCAGGCTTATTTTAAAATATGTTTTATTTCCACCCATGCATGCATGCACTTTCCATAACAGCTTATCCAGTCACGGCGGGACTGGAGCTTATCCCATCCAAGCTGCCCCTTTGCCACATACCATCGAAAATGTTATTTACATTTAATGTATTAAAAACTGAATATGGCCAAAAAAAAAAAACTTGCAACTCAGCAGAAAGTGGTATATTGGTTTAGGACCTGGACTTTTCCTAACCTAGACCGGATGTTGCTGGTCTGTGACCTAGAAGGAACCCCACTGTGGCACCGAAGCTGAATCAGTCCAGTTGCATCACAGGCCAAAAAACAGCCAACCAGCTATATGTAATACATACTCAGTATGAACCAATGAGCTACACAGCAAACCTCACTACGGCATATCACACTAATTCAATGGGGACGTCATTTTGAGACATTTTTCCACACTGGGGTGCAGTAACAGAATCCCAGGCCTCATAGACTTCCCTTCTCACCGGCAGCATCGTCTCCATCATCGGTGAAAAGCTGCACCACTGGACTAAAAGATGATCCTTCAAAGACCTCGAGAACATCGCCTCCCTCGATGGCCATTCTGGATGCCCCAGCTAAAGGCAAGACAGACGTCTCGCAATTTAAACACTCACTTCTGGTTTAATTACCACATGCATACAAACCAGACATTTAATGTAACAATCTGGATGCAAATGCCGCCACAACTAACACTACTAAATTTGTAATAAAACAAGGTTGTTTTAGCTACAACCTTAAGGATCCGTAAATTCACAAAATTTGCAGATATTTACCTAGTGTTTGCCGATAATAATAAATATATATATAGTAATGTAATATATATATTACTATAAGACATTTAATGTACATTTGACATAAACCCAACTTTCACTGTAAAATCAGAATAAATTGCCTGTTTAATCGGTATAAAGCCATATCGGGCAGCGTGTTCAGTCTGCGACTGCTCACTGGGGGGGGGGGCAGGGCAGCATAACTATCTTAGCAAGGTGTGTCCTGCTCCAGAAGGAGACATCAAACTCGACATCCTCACATTCCCGATCGATGAACTCCTGTCCAGGCTCAGTTTGTTAAAATCAATCAAGCACACCAACACTGACTTCCTCTGCCGGCCCCTGGAAGATGGGCTCTCCCTTTGGGTCTGGTTAGGGTCAGGGCTATCTCTGCTGCCCCCTGGAGGATGGGCTCTCCCTCTGAGTCTGTGGTTCCTCCCAAGGTTTCTTCCTTCTAGGGAGTTTTTCCTTGCCACTGTCACCTCTGGCTTGCTCTTTGGGGGCATTGGGTAGGGACAATGTAAAGTAGTTTGAGACAATGTCATATTATGAAAACGCACTACATAAATAAATATGAATTGAATGGACCTGAATATACTACCGTCTGGATAATACAATACACTTGGTGAGTCCCCCCCCCCCCGGCACTGCCCATTGCCCACTGTGAGCCCGCACCTGCTCAGACAGCAGATTAGAGCATCCTGCGTCCTGGGCAGGGGGCAGGAGGACCTCTCCTGGTGCTTTCCCACACCTGTCAAGGTCTTGGTTCAGTAACTAGCCTCTTGGCTGTCCGACTAAGCTCACAGAACTCTCTGGAAGCATGCATTGTGCCCCCCTGGCCCCCCCCCTGCCGCCTCCTCCTCCCCCCGATTTCCCATACGCCCAGGCACACTTTCACGCCTCCCTGGGGTGCTATCAATAATGTAGGGTGACATCTCCCCCCCCCTTCAGTTCTCCAAGCCTGTGCCATGGCTGACAGCATCATTACCATGCGTCCGCGGTCATCAATAAACAGGGTGAGGGGAGTGAGGGGGGGTGGGATCCGGGTCACTGCCAAGGCACGTCCCCT